>NW_023179820.1:1084479-1193245 GCF_002007445.2 Ailuropoda melanoleuca
TTCATTCATAATTTTATTAATTTGGGTCCTTTCTCTATTCTTTTGGATAACTCTTGCCAGGGGCTTATCTATTTTATTTATTCTTTCAAAGAACCAGCTTCTTGTTTTGTTGATCTGCTCTATTGTGTTCCTCGTTTCTAATTCATTGATTTCTGCTCTAATCTTGAGCAACCACTTTCTCGTGCGTGGATTACTGCCTGTAGGATTTGGGTGGATACCTGTTTCACATTTAGGTCTTTCATTGAATTTGAGTT
The DNA here is from genome assembly GCF_002007445.2 of Ailuropoda melanoleuca. NCBI lineage: Eukaryota > Metazoa > Chordata > Mammalia > Carnivora > Ursidae > Ailuropoda > Ailuropoda melanoleuca. Next base: position 1,084,734 of record NW_023179820.1, read on the forward strand.
TATTTTTGTGTATGGTTTAAGAAAGTAGTCCAGTTTCCTCCTTCTGCATGTGGCTGTCCAATTTTCCTAATACCATTTGTTGAAGAGACTGTTCTTTTTCCATTGGATATTCATTCCTGCTTTGTTAAGAGTAGTTGATGATAGAGTTGAGGATCCATTTCTGGGCTCCCTGTTCTGTTCCATTGATCTATGTGTCTGTTTTTGTGCCAGTACCATACTGTCTTGATGATTACAGTTTTGTAATACAACTTGAAGTCCAGGAATTGTTTTCCCTCCGGCTTTGGTTTTCTTTTTCAGCACTTCCTTTGTCTATTTGGTGTCTTTTCTGGTTCCATAGAAATTTTAGGATTGTGTGTTCCAGCTCTGTGAAAAATGCTGATGGTATTTCGATAGTGATTACGTTCAATGTGTAGGTTACTTTGGGTAGTATAGACATTTTAACAATGTTCTTTCAATCCACGAGCATGAGTATGTTTGCATTTCTTTGTGTCTTCCTCAGTTACTTTCGTAAGTGTTCTGTAGTTCTCAGAGTACATATCTTTTGACTCTGGTTAGGTTTATTCCTAGGTACCTTTTTTTTTTTTTTTTGGTGCAGTTGTAAACAGGTTTGATTCCTTGATTTCTCTTTCTGCTGCTTCTTTGCTAGTGCATAGAAATGTAACTGACTTCTGTGCGTTGATTTTATATTCTGCAACTTTGGTGAATTCCTGTTTCGTTCCAGCAATTTTTTTGGTGGCGTTTTTTGGGCTTTCTACATAGAGTATCTGTGAGGAGTTAATGTTTGACTTCTTTGCCGATTTGGATGCTTTTTATTTCTTTTTGTTGTCTGATTGCTGAGGCTAGGACTTCCAGTACTCTTCTGTACAGCAGTGATGAGAGTGGATGTTCCCTGTTGTGTTCCTTACCTTAGGGGGAAAGCTTTCAGTTTTTCCTCATTGAGGATGATAGTCATTGTGGGTCTTTCATATATGGCCTTTATGATACTGAGGTATGTTCCCTCTATCCCTACATTGTGGAGTGTTTTTACAAGAAAGGATGCTGTATTTTGTCAAATGCCTTTTCTGCATCTATTGAGAGGATTATATGGTTCTTATCTTTTCTGTTATTAATGTGGTGTATCACATTGATTGATTTGCAGATGTTGAACCACTCCTGCAGCCCAGGAATAAATCTCAATCCTGGTGGTCCTGTTGAGTAATCCTTTTGATGCACTGTTGGATCCTATTATCTAGTATCGTGGTGAGAATTTTTGCATCCATGTTCATCAGGGATATTGGTCTTTAATTCTCCTTTTTAGTGGGGTCTTTGTCTGATTTTGGGATCAAGGTAATGACAGCTTCATAGAATGAGTTTGGAAGTTTTCCTCTCATTTCAATTTATTTGAACAGTTTTGGAAGAATAGGTATTAGTTCTTCTTTAAGTGTTTGGTAGGAGTCCACTGGGAAGCAGTCTGGCCTGGGCTCTGGTTTGATGGGAGATTTTGGATTACTGCTTCAATTTCTTTCCTGGTTATGGATCTGTTCAGGTTTTCTGTTTCTTCCTGTTTCAGTTTTGTTAGTTTATATGTTTCTAGGAATGTATCTATTTCTTCCAAATTGCCTAATTTGTTGGCATATAGTTGCTCATGATATGTTTTTATAATTGCATTTCTTTGGTGTTGGTTGTGATCTCTCTTTCATTTATGATTTTACTGAATGGGTCCTTTCTCCCTCTCTTTTTTTTTTGTTTCCTTTTTTAAAATTTTATTATTAACATATAATGCATTATTTGTTTCTCATTTATTGTTTCTCTTCTGCTGGATTCCTGCACTAATTTCACACTACCTTCTTTACATTCACATTCTTTGGTTGATGAGGAAATCTTAATATCTAGGGAAAACTGTCCCCTCTGTTTTCTTTTTCTTTAAAAATTTTCTCCAGAGTCTTGCCCCTTAGGTTTGCCAGAAGAATATTAGGACTCTTTGTCAAGTTCCAGGGACAATGCTGTTGGAATTTCAGCTTAAATTGAAAGAATCTGTAGATTAATTTGAGAACTTAATCTTTGCAATAAGTTTGTCATGTAGCAAATTGCTTTATTTTTTTTGATGTTCTTTGCTTATGTTTTATAATTTTATCTGCTGACATCTTACATATTTTCACCCATTCTTTACCCTATATGGTTTCTGTTCTTATTTATGGTGCATCTGGAGAGTTCTTCTTTTATGAGACTTTCTTTGTCCCTTCTTTTGGGGTAAGTTGTCCTTTTTAGATGCTCCCAGATGATTTTTTACAGTGTATTGTGCTGTCTCTTTGTCTTCCTCTCATAGATTGTAAACTTCTTGAAAGCAAACAAAGGTTTTAGTCCTCCTGGTCTCAACTGCCTAGCATAGTAATTGAATCTAGTAGTAGTCAAATGATTATTGAATGAAGGTGTGAATTAATACAGTAGTGAATGGATGGCAAAATATAGGTCTCCTGATATTTTGCTCCCTTATGTGTGTTCCTCTACATTGTGTTTTCATAATTTTGTTTGTTCTATTAAGGAAGATAATAACATTAAAATTAAACAAATATTTGAGTCTTAAATTACTGAAAAATATAGAGTATTACTCAGAGAGGTTTTATAAATGCTTTTATTAATATATGGTTTTAAGCACCATAAGACCAGAAATTTCTTGGACTTTAATTTTAACACTTTTATAGTATTTTTTACATGACAAATTACAGAAATTCTTTACAGTATTTGTTTATATGACAAATTTCAACAATGAGTGGTTTTTAGAAAATACATTTTAAGTTGTATACATTTTGTAATCTCCACATTTTTCTTTTTTTTAATTTTCTGGATTTTGGTGTGCCTGGCTGGATCAGTTGGTGGAACCCCACATTGGACATAAAATAAAAATAAAATTTTCTGGATTTTGAGTGATACCACATTGGACATAAAATAAAAATAAAATTTTCTGGATTTTGAGTGATAGAGTGTTGTAACTGTATTGGGAAATTTGAGTATTAGTTTTGACTCCACCACTAGCTTATCATGGTCTTGAATAAGTTACGTAATGTCTTTGGTTTTTAAATGTGGATATAGCTCTCCATCATAGCTCAAAAGATTTCTTTTATATACAGACAGATGGCTATAGGAGAAAGTAATTTGAGAAATATAAAATGCTATGTTATTTCCTTGCATAGGAGTGTTTTGCCTTGAGTACATCTAGTGTGTGACACACAGGAAGATTCTTTTTAAGGGAGTTCAGAACAGTATGTATTTTGTCAGAGTTGCTTCCACAGTTGGTCAAGATGTATCTCTTGTCCCCATCAGATTTGCAGGGACTGGAGACATGTTAGCAGTAACTAGGGAAATGAGTTCCATCCTGGACTCTAGTGGGTTCCACGAAGAGGTATTGGAGAATAATGGCTAAAAGCTTCAGCCCTGACTCAATCACTCTCCATGTAATTAGATTGAATTTTATGAGATTATGCTTTCTATTGGTTAAAAAGATGCCTGAATAGCAGTAGTTTCATTTTATAAGGTTCAGCCTAATAATTTAAGCTTTAATTTTCTTACCTAGGGAAATGGTGATACTATTATCAGTTTACAAGGTGAGATTTAATGAAGTGCTTCTGCCTGTAAAGTTTTTAGCAAATGTTTGTCTCATAGGAGGTACTCAATGAGTATGTTCTTTTTAATCAAGTCAGACTGCTTGTTGGGGGTTGAGGAGAATTCAGAACTCCCACAGTGGGGCAGAACCAGAGAACTAAAATCACAGATGGGACTTTTCACGAGTTCCATCTTAACTGTGTCTGCTGAGGTTTGTTGCAGCCCACACCTAAGAACTCTGTAGGGGGCAGGTAAATAGCCTGGTCGCATCCCACAGTACACATGCCCCAGATACTCTCTACCTTAACCTCATAGGTACTCTGGGTAGTGGGATGAGGGGAAGGGACCCATAGCCGCCTTGGATGTTCTTGAGGACCAGCTGAAGGATGGTTGAAAAGCACATAACACAGAAGAGTTTATTCCATCCCTACAGATGTTTTCCTTTAATTTTTGAGTACGTGATGATTCCTCTGGTCTAGTCTCCCAACCCCTGCCCCTCAAACAAGACTAATTTGTTGGGGCATTTTAAAATGGCATTTGATAACGTCTGCCATAGAAATATGTTTATAAGTAGGGGGAAAAGGAAGTTACAAAACTATGAGACATGATCTCATTTTGGCAAAAAAGCATGGAAATCATATATTGTGTGTGGAAAGTAATCTGAAGAAGAAGTACACTAAAATGGTAACAATAATTATTCCTGAATTTTGGGGACTTTTGTACATCTTAGACTGTTTACCGTCAGCTGGAACTGGAATCCACGCTGCCCTCTCTAAAACTATACTACTTCTGATCTTTTTTTTTTAGTGTTACTTTCTTAATTTAGATGATTAATTGCAAACTGATAGTAGATTTGCTTTGTTATCATTTCTCATATGTTTGTATGGATAGATTGGCAGATTTATTACTATCAAGGTCTTACACTTTTTTCGCTGTAACTTGAAAAAGGTAAAAATTTATTAGCTGAAGTTTGGAATCCTTTTATCCTAATAAAGCTTGGCAAGATTTATTCTATTTACTTGGTAGTCTTTATGCCTTTATTTTTGGTATCATGGGAATTAAAGGCAAGTAGTGATTTGGAATTTGATGTCCTTCAGATTTAAAGCTGGAAGCATGTTTTCTAGGTTTTTCACATTATGAATGTTAATATTTTTGGTGTTATCTCTCAGAAGTGCAGGTTCATTGTAATGTACTAAAGAGGAGACTAGATTAGTGGAGAAGCCTGGAGATAGGTTTTTGACTTGGTTTGTCAACTAATACATAGTTAAGTGAGTTTAGGATAATCACCTAACATTTCTGGTGATAATTTTCTTTTCTTTAAGGTTTAGATTTTGGAGTGGATGATCTCTGGTGTTCTTCTGGACCAAAAATGGACAGCATTTAAAAAGTTCTAGCTAGAAAGGTGTAGATTTATGGGTTACCTTTTTTTTTTTTTTTTAAATGAAGTTCCCGGACTAAGGGGGTAAAATATTTAAAACTATTAAAAAACAGGGGTGCCTGGGTGGTGCAGTTGTTAAGCGTCTGCCTTCCGCTCAGGGCGTGATCCCGGCGTTATGGGATCGAGCCCCACATCAGGCTCCTCTGCTGGGAGCCTGCTTCTTCCTCTCCCACTCCCCCTGCTTGTGTTCCCTCTCTCACTGGCTGTCTCTCTCTCTCTCTCTCTCAAATAAACAAATAAAATCTTTAAAAAAAAAACTGTTAAGGAACAATACACGCAGATGTACAGGAAAAAGACAAGTAGAACTATAGAAAAAGGCTCATAGATGGCAAGCAATCCAGAAGGCAGCTTATGTAATGCTTCAGTTTTCGTGGAGCAACATCCCCATCTTGTGACTTTTTCCCCCCCCCTTCACAGACATTAGTGGTTGGGTGAAATAAAAAGCCAGATTGCTTTAGTCCTGAATTTGAAAATATGGCTCAGTGTTTTTTGGTTTTTGTTTGTCTTATACTTTAAAAGCGAAATAGTCTTAGCTGCTCTAACTTTTTAAATGTTAGTATCGTCAATAATTGATCTATCAATCTTAGAACTATTTTCCCAAAAAGCTATATAAAGAAAGGGTGAAAAGTTTAGCAGTAACTAGGTTTACCACAGGAGACAACAAAATTAAACACAAATTTAGAGTAATTCTTGGGGAATGACTTCATAAGGGTAAGGGTAATCAAGTTCATTTAAGATTACTTTAAAAAATATTTCAGAAGCAATGTATTGTGGAGGTCATGACTATACAGTTACAGGAAAATAGCAGTGTTAGGTGAATAGAAACTTAGAGCTTAGGATAAAATTTCTAGGGTCCACCTACAGGGTTGTACAAAGAGCTTTTTTTCTCACATGGCTTAGATGGACATTAATAGAATTTTATGTAATTCTGTCTAAAAACAAATACTGAAATGATCATCATAGTCAACATTTATTGAGTTTAAGATGGATTACCTTGTTTAATTTTCACAGTGATTCTGTGAGGTAGGAGCTACTGTTACCTCACTTTTATAGACGAGAAAACAGGGCTGGGGGTCACATATCAAATGGTTAGCAGAACTGGATTTGGGCAGTCTCATTCTTTTTTTTTTTTTTTTTTTTAAGATTTTTTTAATTTATTTTTTTGACAGAGATAGAGACAGCCAGCGAGAGAGGGAACACAAGCAGGGGGAGTGGGAGAGGAAGAAGCGCTCATAGCAGAGGAGCCTGATGTGGGGCTCGATCCCATAACGCCGGGATCATGCCCTGAGCCGAAGGCAGACACTTAACCGCTGTGCCACCCAGGCACCCCTGGGCAGTCTCATTCTTAAATCTGTGCCAGGATATGCTGTCTATGTGCAACTTGATGGTTAAAAGTGGCATTGGTCTAGAAACTGAGTGTATGTCTCTTATAGCTGTGTGACTTAGGTAGTCACATAACTTCTTCATATCCCAGTTCCAAACTGTAAAATGGGTGCTTTTAGGATTAAATGGGATAATTTGCTTAAAGTAGCACAGAATGTATGCTAAACAAGTGGTTATTAATAATCGTAGTAGTTGTAATAATGGCTACTCTTGTTTCTTGTGATTTATGACAGCTCCGTATTTCTGTGACCCAAGATTTTCAAGCATTTTTTTATAAAGCACAGTACATGAAATGGCTAGTGTTCTTTTAAGTTACAATATTTATTGTTTTTTCATTGTATGTCCAGAAGGATTTCTATGAATTAGTAAGTGAGAGCTGTTTTGGTTTTACCAAGAGAGAAGTTACACAAAATGACAGTTGTTTTAGAAGGGTTGTCTTTAAAAAAAAAAAAAAGTAATGTCACTTCTTTTTACTTCATAATTGTGTGTGTGCATGCATGAGAGAAAGAGTGCACAAGCATATGTGTGCAAGCTCCAGAGCCAAAGAGAATGGCTTCTGGGGGCATTTACCTAATTTTTTCAAGACTTATGTGGTAGGACTGGGGGATGTTTCAAGCTAGGTGCTGTTGAGAACATGGAAGACCACAGGGTCCATCCTTTGGAGAGGCCAGGCCAGTAATTTTAGGAAAGGTTGTGGTCAATTAGAAGAATCATAGTTGGGTTCTAGGGGTTGGAGGTCACAATGGTGGCAAAGACCAGGTTTACTGAGAATGAAAGAGAGAAAACTGTGAAGTGCTAGGAAATTCTAGGCAGAGGGGAAGACTTCTGTGTTAAGATTTTAAAAATAAAGTAGGGGGCGCCTGGGTGGCACAGCAGTTGGGCGTCTGCCTTCGGCTCAGGGCGTGATCCTGGTGTTATGGGATCGAGCCCCACATCAGGCTTCTCTGCTGGGAGCCTGCTTCTTCCTCTCCCACTCCCCCTGCTTGTGTTTCCCTCTCTCACTGGCTGTCTCTATCTCTGTCGAATAAATAAATAAAATCTTTAAAAAAATAAAATAAAATAAAATAAAAATAAAGTAGTGTTGATGAGGTCTAAAGAACGGGAAATGTGAGAAGAGCTAATGGATCATGAATAATTTGCTGGGTTGGGCCCAGAGGTGAAGGGTGGGTCCTAGGAAACTGGTACATCCATGCGGAGAGTTGTTCTCAAATGGAGGAACTCTCCAAGTGATGATTATGCACCGTTCTGACATGGGAGAGATAAGACCCTACTGGTTTGGGACGAGAACAGGAAAAGAGACTGACTGGGGACTGTGGGTGGGGCTACTTCAGCATTCTAGAAAAAAATAGTACTTATTAGTGCTTTTTTAAAGTTGGAACATAATTCTATTCTTTAAAAAGCATTAGCGTGTATGCTAATGAATTTGAACTTTTATGAACTTTCTGGTCTTTGCCCATTTATTTGATGCAGTGTTCTGGAACAGAAATCTCAATTATGGAAAATATTCATTTTATAATGATTTCCTTATGATTGATTTATGTCAGGATAACATTGATTAATTAGGAATTTATATACATGTTCTGTATTGCAGTTAATATTTGGTACAGCACAATCTTTAGTGTTTTCATTTTGAGTGGTTTTTAGATTGAGCATTTTCTGGAGCAGAATGCTTAAAGGGAATTTTGTCTTTTTTTGGGAAATAATTTATAAAGGTTAATTTGGAAAAAGCTGTATTTGAATATATGCAGCTCTTGTAATTATGGGCTTTTTACATTTACATTGACATTCTTTTGTATAGGAGTTAAAGTTCCTCGTAATTTTCGCTTGTTGGAAGAACTTGAAGAAGGACAAAAAGGAGTAGGCGATGGTACGGTTAGCTGGGGCCTTGAAGATGATGAAGATATGACACTTACAAGGTGGACAGGCATGATTATTGGGCCACCAAGGGTCAGTGCTATAAATTATATATTTTTTCTGTTACTTATTGTTATTGTAGAGTAAGCATTTTATTTTATAATATTGACATTAAAGTAATTATCACTTCTAACTGAAACAATTCCTCCCTTTTAATTAATTTTGTATACATTTATTGATGCTTCCTGTGTGTAGGGTATAATGCTTGATTTTATGGAGGACTGGGGGGAAAAGATTGATATGGTCATTGCCGTCAAGATGTTTGCAGTTTAGTAGAGGAGAAAAAATAAATACAAATGGAAGATTCTAAATACGGCAGAGAAAGTTCACTACGGGACTTTAGAATATGTTTCTTCTAGCCGGAATAATTGAGGAAGGCTGAACAGTGGAGGAAGTTGCCTTTGGAATGAGCCTTAAAGGACTGACTGGTAGGATTTCAGAAGGTGGTGATGGGGATGGAGAACATTCCAGATAGAGAGGAGAAAAGGTGAGGAATTGGAGGTATTTGGGAAGAGCAAACAGTGTATTTTGACATAACATATTACTAATCTGCTATGTGTGTAACCAAGAGTTTCTAAATTGGTTTGTATTGAGTGCACACTGCTATTTGCCCATTTGACTTGCCTTGTAATGCTATAGGCCTCAATTTCTTCATTAATAAAGTATATAGAAAAGTGTGTGATTTTTGCATATTTTCTGTTGTTGGCAACAGATCCATTGTGTTTCATTCTTAGGTCTTTCTCAAGTTTATGAAGTTTTATTTTTACTCAAAGTCTTTTCCAGACTGGGAAATATTTTTCTACATTGCATTCCTTACTCAAAGGTCCCGTTTACTGCACTCTTGGTAGTGAGTCTTTGAAATATGTACTGCATAATGTTTTTGACTTGCTGGAAAGAACACCAATTTGAAGGTTTTTTTTTTTAGTCTTTGGTTTTGTATACTATTGGCTACCTTAGGAGAGAATTTCAGCTGTTTTGCTATTGGGTAGAGTTTAGATTTCCTCTTGATTATTACAAAAGAAAAATGGATCCAAGTAATCAGCAATGTTAACTTAAGTGAGTGAATTAATGTGTGTTTTATATTTTCTGGTATTCCTTAGCAAAATTTGAGCACACTACTAACCTAACAAACTTCCACTTCCTTCCACTGCTTTGATTTTTCCATAAGATATTTGAGGAAGGAAATGTAAAATTGATGGTTAAGATTCTTGATGTATTTTATAACTTGCTATTTCTAATGAAAACCTTGATTTTCAGTGCCTATGAACATTATTACCATGTTGGTTAAAAAAAAGTGATTTATGAACGTTCTTAATAGTTTGAAGATTTGACAGTCTGAACTTGGTAGAGTACAAATTTGAAATTATTTAGATTTAGTTTTTCTCCAGGCACTACCTCCAGTGGACTTTAAACGTTAGGAATGTTTTGGAGCTTGTGTATGAGTTCCTCAGTGATTCTGTGGGTTGTCCTATAGCATAGTTCCCAATATGGAAGAGCAGCTCCTACTTGATCTCACACCGTTGGGGTCACCAGCAGGACTCCCCAGACTAGCTGCCTTTCCTGGTGTCATTGAACTGCAGGAAGCTCCTGTGTCCAGGCTATGCCCAGTGCATAGTGAAGGCTGTTCTAGCTTGGGGAGGAGTGGGTCTGGCTTGCTTGAAAAGGGCATGTAGACACAGTGCTGCCAGTGGCCATGCTAGGCTTCTGGTCATTGAGCCTTCCCCTTTCTGAGGGTGGGGGTCTTGGAGCCTCTTCTCACTTCCTTTGGGTGCCAGGAAGAGGCAAGAGGGGAGCACCTCATAAAGGCACAGCATCTTTCCAGCCAGCCAGTGATTTCTTTGCATCGTCCACCCTCTCTCCACTTAACCTCTCTCACTGAGGCACGTGGGACCCAGTGGGGTGAATGCTTGTGCCGTCATTCAGTTGCTTTTTAATAAAACCTGCAAGGGTTGCTGTCTCACCCTAGTTGTTTTCTCTTTAGAAGGTTCCATGTTTAGAGCAGTTAGTCCCCAGCTTTAGGTATTTACATCTGACCAGGATAATGGGACAATTTTTACCTTACCATACTGTCGCTTGGTTGGTGGTTTTTAAATTGTTTTATGCATTATTAAGATCCCTGTTTTTTTATGTTATTCCAGTATTTGGATTTATATGAATAGCAGTTTTGTTTTTCCATCTATGTTTGTGTTTTAAATTTTCTGAAGCAATATTTTTTAGCATTAGAAGTTTAGTAGCTTTTCTAAGTTTCCTTATGTGTAAATGGAGATACTATACCCATCTTATATATATGTATATATATATATATATATGTGTGTGTGTGTGCACACACATATGTGTATACAGACACACACAATTCACACACACACACGCACACATAGAGGGGTGACTGGGTGGCTCAGTTGGTTAAGTGTCTGACTCCTGATTTCAGCTCAGGTCATGATCTCAGGGGCCTGGCATTGAGCCCTGTGTCGGGCTTAGCGCGAAGTCTTCTTGAGATTCTCTCTCTTCCTCTACCCCTCCCCTTGCTCACACGTGTGCACGTGCTCTCTTCATTCTCTCTCAGATAAATAAAATCTTTAAAAAAAGAAATATGGAGCATTAAATGACTTAATTAGACAGTAGGAAGGTGCCTGACTATAGTATATTTTTAGTAAATAGTAGTTCCTTTTTTTACTTTTTTACTATTTTATTAGATAACAGAAAGATGTGGCTGTTTTTTAAAATTTAGAGGTTATAAAATTAGTCCAAGGTGTCCAAAGTTATGATGATGTTTACTCTAAGCATTGAATTAGACCAAAAGGGTAGCTTAGAGTTTTTTAACTTAAAAAAAAAAAAGGGGCGCCTGGGTGGCACAGTCGTTAAGTGTCTGCCTTCGGCTTAGGGCGTGATTCTGGCGTTATGGGATCGAGCCCCACGTCAGGCTCCTCCGCTATGAGCCTGCTTCTTCCTCTCACACTCCCCCTGCCTGTGTGTTCCCTCTTTTGCTAGCTGTCTCTATCTCTGTCAAATAAATAAATAAAATGTTAAAAAAAAACCACCGAGATATAATTTACATACAGTGAAATGCACAAATCTTACCATGAATTTCCACAAATATACCTGTTGCCTATACTCTAGATAGAGAACATTTCAGTCACCTGTGCCTCTTCCCACCCCCACCCCAGGCACTACTTCCTGCACCTTAGAGCACTGTTGTAGGATGTAGGACTTTGTATAATTGGAATCATACAGTGTGTGTGTATTTATTGGTCTGCGTCTTTTGACTCGGTATCTTAAGAGATTCAGCTGTGTTGTTCCATATAGTAGGAGTGTGTTTCTTTTTATTACTGTGTAGTATTTTACTGTATGGATATATACCATAATGTGTTTATCCGTTCTGTTAATGGTATTTGGATTTTATCTACTTTGTGCTTATTAGAAGTAAAGCTGCTAGGAGCATTCTTCTAAAAGTCTTCTGTGAACATGTTTGCTTCCATTTTGGGGGGGGATAAAATGCCTAGGAATGGAATTGCTACATCATAGAGTAGGTGTACAGTTATTTCTCTCCATAAGAAAACGCCAAAATTGTTTCCAAAATGGCTATACCAGTCTTTCCTCCCAGCAAAGTGTGGAGTTCTGGTTGTTTCCACATACAGTGAGTATTTCTAACATTGTAGAATTTCTTGGGGGCTATTACTGTTTTTTAATGCAAGTTTTATAGAGAGGCTAATGTGTACCCAGATTGAAGAACCACAGACTGGATGATTTCCTTGAGATCTCCCTGATTTTAGTCCTTTCTATACGTATCCAAAGTGCTGGGCATGTTGTTAATGGATGTGTACTGTTAAACTGGGATGACTTTTATGCAGGTGTTTCTTTTTAAAGTGTTGAAATATTTAATAATCATATGTACAAGATTGTTGCATACATTTTAAATTACAGTAGTTTAATATCCCAGATCTGACCTCCACTTGGGAATAGCTTTTACTTAAGGGAAAGGAAGCTGTGGATCAGTTTGGGTAAGTGAAATCTATAGATGGTTAGCTTTTTTTTTTTTTTCCAGGTTTGTGCAGGAACCAACAGGTATTAAATTTGTCACTTTCATTTATTTTTTACTTTACTATTATTGATTGTACATTAATAAGTTAGCAAAAGCCATAAGGATAAAGAGTTAATTATAGCATGAAAATAAGCCTAAATAATCTGGAAGTATTTTAGTTTGGTAGCTTTAAAATAATTGTTTTATGATATGGTGATATTCAACTTCTCGATTAAGAAACTATTTTAAAACGATAAGGATTCATAAAGTTTGCTGTCATATCTATGAAAATGGAATTTAATGAATCACAAAGTTAGTGAAGTAATATAAATATAATAAAAGACATGAAATAATTGTTTTATTGCAGTAAGATGCTATAATATGCTGTTTTCCCTTTGGCTAGAAGTTTTTGATTGCCGTGTAAATGAAGTGACCGTGTAATTTATTGTCCAGCCAGACCCTTTTGAGAGTGAAGAAGTATTGTTAATAATTAATACTGGGACAGTAGAAATAGATAGAATTGTTCTGGACAAATGGGAACCTTTATATATGTGTGGCACAAGTCAAGTAGTCCCTCCCCCCCATAATGTAAACTTTTTAGTAAAATCTGAATTTGTTTTGTTTGTTTTTCTTTTTAATTTTGTTATAGGCATTGTTTGTACCACAAAAAGCAAGTTCTGATTGTCTTGATAGTACTTGGTAGAATTATTTTAGTATTATAAAATCTTGATTTTTAAGTATGCTTGCTCCATTTTTTTCTGACCATATAAGTCAGATAAATTTGGATGTAGAAAAGTAAATTCTTGATCATAAAGTAATATCAAATATATTCATATTGTACTTCTCCTCTGTATTAGTACGAATATTATTATTATTATTATTATTATTACTATTATTATTTTTTGCCTTCCAGACAAATTATGAAAACAGAATATATAGCCTGAAAGTAGAATGTGGACCTAAGTACCCAGAAGCTCCTCCATCAGTTAGATTTGTAACCAAAATTAATATGAATGGAATTAATAATTCCAGTGGAATGGTAAGTTAAAATAGTAGTTTTATTCTTATATAATGAATAATATATAGTCAGGAGAAAGTTGAAATTAAAAAAGGACCTTTGTTTAGCTGGAACTCTAAAAGAAATTAATCTTAACGTTGTTTTATAAATCAACCTATCTTTAAAAAACCTTTATATACCAGCCTAGATAGATGTGATGACAACAGTTTTCTTCGGGTTTTATTAATTGCTTCAGTAGTCATATTTTAGTTGAATCCTTATTTGGTGAAAAGATGACCGTTACTTCTCTTTGAACATTACTTTTCTTTAAGGTTAAAGTACATTTGGTGAGATTAAAAGATTGAGTATTCCTAAAGGAGGCTTTTCTTTGAGGAAAAGTATGTCTGTATTAGAAGAAACAGGTTGAACATTGTTGTCTGTTGAAAGCAAGTAAACCAAAATGACATGCTTTACCGGATTCACACAGGGAAGGCTGAGTTTCAGTCAGTATGAGTAGGTTGTTAAGGTTCATGTTAAGACTTTTTTTTTTTAAAGATTTTATTTATTTGACAGAGCAAGCAAGCACAAGCAGGAGGAGGGGGAGAGGGAGATACAGATTCCCTGCTGAGCAGGAAGCCCGATGTGATGCGGGCCACTCAGACGCCCACCAGGTTAAGACTTTTAAATCCCAGATCTTGAAATGCCATGTTGAGGGCACACTCACATGCAAAATGCACGTTAGGGTGTGTAACAACAACTACATAATAATAAAATGAACATCATCTTAGGAAATAGAATGTTATCAATAACCTTAACTTCTTGTGTGCTCCTCCTCATCCCATCCTGTGTTCCTTTTCCTCACCAATGGTAATTAACATCTTGAAAATTTTCTTTTATACTCTTATTTTTTAAAAATTTTACCCAATGTATCACGTGTCTATCCTTCCTCCTTCTTTTCTTCCTATCTACCTATATACCTACCTTAATATATGGTCTATTAAAAACCATGAGTTGATGGGACACCTGGGTCAGTCAGTTAAGTGTCTGCCATCGGCTCACATGAGTCTCACATCGGGCTCCTTGCTCAGCGGGGAGTCTGCTTCTCCCTCTCCCTCTGCCTCCTCGCCACTGCTCCCGTGCTCTTTCTCTCTGACAAATAAATGAAAACAACAAACAAAAACAAAAAAGCCATGAGTTTATACCAGTACCTTCAGTTCTATTCCAACATGATAGGGTATATTCCATATTTCATCTGTTCCACATTGGTAATTCCCTCTGGCTACAAGTCGAGCCCTGGACATAGAGCTAGCCCCCTAGCCTCCAGCCTCAGTCAAATGTGCAGGCCCACAGCTAGACCCTGGAATGGCTGGTGCCTCCCTGCTGGATACACTGGATGAAAGCATGACCCTGATAGGAAGAAGGCGCACAGGTCATTGGAAATCTCAGTTCCAGACCTGCTGGGTCACTTCCCAACCTCCCTACCTGGTGCATGCCAGCTAAAAGCTGGGTTCTGAGAGCCCTTCCTGTCAGTCTGTCAATCTTTGTAATTTACTGGGAACATTTAGTTTATTTAATATGCAATATATTAATACATTTAGGTTTAATAAATTTATTTTGTGGTTTCTGTTTTTCCATGTTTTTTTTCTTGTCTACTTTTGAAATGGTTGTTCTCAACTTTTTTAATTGTGTTCCTGTTTTTCAGTGGTTATTCTAGAAATTACAGTGTGCATTCTTAACAATTTCTGTGTCAGGTAATATTAAGAGATGCTATAGAAGCAGGATTATAAAACATTTTGAATTTACAGAAAGAATATTGTTTAGGGAATTTCTTTTGTGACACACAGCATTGCCTTTATGAGGAAGATATTTTTATTAAATTTCTCTACCAGGAGTAGCTGTTCTTCTCAAATGCTGGTTTGTTTTCATATTATAGACTCTGTAAATTAAGTAATTAATGGTAAGTTCTGCATTGTTGTGGGAACTAGGTAATTCAGGATTAAATTTCAGGCACACCTCTAATAAGTTTATCTGATCTCATGGGTATCTTATCTGCTTTTTCACATTTTGTCTCTCTCTCTCTCTGCTTTTCTTCCTTTGCCCGTCTCCCATTAAGTCCTGTCAGTCTTTCTTGAAAATGTAACTTGAGTCAGGTCTTATTTTTATGTTTACATTGCCAAGAAATGCATGTTGACTATCATCTCTTCTTTTGCAACAGTCTCTCTGATTTCACTTCTTTACGTCCTCCAGTCTTTCCAGAGCAAGGAGCCAGAGGATCTTTCTAAAATACAAATTGTGTCATGTCACTTCTGTGCTTTAATATCCTTTAATGACTTCAGCCACATTGTGCATGCTTTTTGCTCTGGCTCATTGGGACTCACAGGGTACACACTGCCCTACACACCTTTCATTTTGCTTTAGGACTGTTGCACTGTCTATTCTTCTAGTCTGGACATCTCCTCCACTCTGGCTAATCCTTACAGATGTGTCATTTCTCAGTGGAAATGTCACTTTCTCAGAGAAGTCCTTTGTGATTCTCCAATTTGAATTCTGTCCCTTTTATTACTCTGATTATTTTTTCCTTTGTAGCAGTTACTATAAATTTATTACCACTTCTCTTTGTTTTCATTTTTGGTGTTTTTTTTGTTATTGTTGTATTATACACCATACAGTACATCATTACTTTTTGACGTAGTGTTCCATGATTCGTTGTTTGCGTATAACACCCAGCGCTCCATGCAATATGTGCCTTCCTTAATACCCATCACCAGGCTAGCGCATTCCCCCCCACCCCCATCCCCTCTAAAACCCTCAGTTTGTTTCCCAGAGTCCACAATCTCTCATGGTTCATTCCCCCTTCTGTTTACCCCCCACTTCATTCTTCCCTTCCTTCTCCTACCAATCTTCCTGCTATTTCTTATGTTCCATAAATGAGTGAAACCATGTAATAATTGCCTTTCTCTTCTTGACTTATTTCACTTAGCATAATCTCCTCCAGGCCTGTCCATGTTGCTGCAAATGTTGAGAAATCGTTCTTTTTGATGGCTGAGTAATATTCCATTGTATATATGGACCACATCTTTAATCCAGTCATCTGCTGAAGGGCATCTCGGCTCCTTCCACAATTTAGCTATTGTTGACAGAGCTGCTATGAACATTGGGGCGCATATGGCCCTTCTCTTCACTACGTCTGTATCTTTAGGGTAAATACCCAGTATTGCAATTGCTGGATCATAGGGTAGCTCAATTTTTAACTTTTTGAGGGACCTCCACACTGTTTTCCAGAGTGGCTGTACCAAATTGCATTCCCACCAACAATGTAGGAGGGATCCCCTTTCTCCACATCCTCTCCAACAATTGTTGTTTCCTGCCTTGTCAATTCTTGCCATTCTAACTGGCATAAGATGGTATCTCACTGTGGTTTTGATTTAAATTTCCCTGATGGCTAATGATTTTGAACATTTTTTCTTGTGTCTGTTAGCCATTTTCATGGCTTCATTGGAAAAGTGTCTGTTCATGTCTTCTGCCCATTTTTTGATTTGATTATTTATTTCTCACGTATTGAGTTTGAGAAGTTCTTTGTAGATCTTGGATACCAGTCTTTTTATCTGTAGTATCATTTGCAAATATCTTCTCCCATTCCGTGGGCTGCCTCTTAGTTTTTTGGACTGTTTGCTTGGCTGTGCAGAAGCTTCTTATCTTGATGAAGTCCCAAAAGTTCATTTTTTCTTTTGTTTTCCTTGCCTTTGGAGACGTGTCATGAAGAAGTTGCTGTGGCCGATGTCAAAGAGGTTGCTGCCTATGTTCTCCTCTAGGATTTTGATGGATTCCTGTCTCACATTGAGGTTTTCATCCATTTGGAGTTTATCTTTGTGTATGGTGTGAGAGAGTAGTTAAGTTTAATTTTTCTGTATATAGCTGTCCAATTTTTCCAGCACCATTTATTGAAGAGACTGTCCTTTTTCCATTGGATGTTTTTTCCTGCTTTGTCAAAGATTAGTTGCCCAAAGAGCCGAGGGTCCATTTCTGGGTTCTCTATTCTGTTCCATTGGTCTATGCATCTGTTTTTGTGCCAGTACCATGCTGTCTTGGTTATCACAGCTTTGTAGTATAGCTTGAAATCAGGCAATGTGATGCCCCAGCTTTGTTTTTCTTTTTCAACATTTCCTTGGCGATTTGGGGTCTTTTCTGGATCCACACAAATTTTAGGATTGTTTGTTCAAGCACTTTGAAAAATGTCATTGGTGTTTTGATAGGGATGGTGTTGAAAGTTTAGATTGCTCTGGGTATCATAGACATTTTAACTATGTTTATTTTTCCGATCCATGAACATGGAATGTTTTCCCATCTTTTTGTGTCTTCTTCAGTGTCTTTCATCAGTGTTCTGTAGTTTCTACAGTATAGATCCTTTACCTCTCTGGTTAAATTTATTCCGAGATATCTTACGGTTTTTGGTACTATTGTAAATGGAATCAATTCCCTGATTTCTCTTTCTTCAGTCTCATTGTTCGTGTATAGAAATGCCACTGATTTCTGAGCATTGATATTGTATCCCGCCACATTACTGAATTGTTGTATGAGTTCTAGTAATTTGGGGGTGGAGTCTTTTGGGTTTTCCACATAAAGTATCATGTCATCTGTAAAGAGAGGGAGTTTGACTTCTTCTTTTCCAATTGAATATCTTTTATTTCTTTTTGTTGTCTGATTGCTGTTGCAAGGACTTCTAGTACTATGTTGAACAATAATGGCGAGAGTGGGCATCCTTGTCATGTTTCTGATCTTAAAGGAAAGGCTCTCAGCTTTTCCTCTTGAGAATCATATTCGCTGTAGGCTTTTCGTAGATGGTTTTTATGAAATTGAGGAATGTACCCTCTATCCCTACACTCTGAAGGGTTTTAATCAGGAAACGATGCTGTATTTTGTCAAATGCTTTTTCTGAATCAATTGAGAGGATCATATGGTTCTTGACTTTTGTTGATGTGATCTATCACACTGATCGATTTGTGAGTGTTGAACCACCCTTGCATCCCGGGGATGAATCCCACTTGGTCGTGATGGATAATCCTTTTAATGTACTGTTGGATCCTATTAGCTAGGATCTTGTTGAGAATTTTGGCGTTCATATTCATCAGGGATATCAGTCTGTAATTCTCCTTTTTGATGGGGTCTTTACCTGGTTTGGGGATCAAGGTAATGCTGGCCTCATAGAACAAGTTTGGTAGTTTTGCTTCTGTTTCTATTTTTAATCAGCTTCAGGAGAATAGGTATTATTTCTTCTTTGAATGTTTGGTAGAAATCCCCAGGGAATCCATCAGGCCCTGGACCTTGTTTTTTGGGAGGTTTTTGATCACTACTTCAATCTCTTCAATGTTAATCGGTCTATTTAGATAATCTCTTCCTGTTTCAGTCTTGGTAGTTTATAGGTTTCCAGGAAGGCATCCATTTCTTCCAGGTTGCTTAGTTTATTGGCATATAGTTGTGATAATAGTTTCTAATGATTGTTTCTATTTTCTTGGTGTTAGTTGTGATCTCTCCCCTTTCATTCATAATGTTATTAATTTGGGTCCTTTCTCTATTCTTTTTAATAAGTCTGGCCATTGTCTTATGGATCTTATTAATTCTTTCAAAGAACCAGCTTCTAGTTTTGATCTGCTCTAGTGTATTTCTGGTTTCTAATCGATTGATCTCTGCTTTAATTTTAATCAGTTGTCTTTTCGTGTGTGGCTTAGTCCTATTTTTTTGTTCCACCTCCAGCTATTTAAGGTGTGAGTATAAGGACTGCATTTTAGATTTTTCTATTCTTTTGAGTGAGACTTGGATGGCTATGTATTTCCCTCTTAGGACCAACCGTGCAGTGTCCCATAGGTTTTGGACTGATGTGTTTTCATTCTCATTTGTTTCTATAAATTGCTTAGTTCCTCTCTAATTTCCTGGTTTACACAGTCATTCTTAAGTAGGATGGTTCTTAGTTTCCAAGTGTTTAAGTTTCTTCCAACTTTTTCCTTGTGATTGAGTTCCAGTTCAAAGCATTTTGGTCTGAGTATATGCAGGGAATAATCTCAGTGTTTTGGTATCGGTTGAGACCTCTTTTGTGACACAGTGTATGGTCTATTCTGGAGAAAGTTCCACGTGCATTCGAAAAGAACGAGTATTCTGTTGTCTGGCGGAAATTAAAAATTCTGCGAGTGAAATAACAGTCTAAACTGGATGCACTGACTGCCAGGGTAAACGAGGCAGAAGAACGAATTAGTGCATTAGAGGATGAGATGATAGAAAAGAAAGAAGGAGAACATGGGGAAAAAACTCTCTTTCTCAAGAAAAAAACCTATGGGAGATTACTGACTCAATGAAACGTTCCAATGCCAGAATTATAGGGATCCCCGAGGGGGTGGAGAGAGAGAGGTCTAGAAGAGATATTTGAACAAATTGTAGCTGAGAACTTCCCTAATCTGGGGAAGGAAACAAGCATTCGTGTCCAAGAGGCAGAGAGGACCCCTCCCAAGATTGATGAGAACAGACCAACACCACGACATATAATAGTACAATTCACAAATCTTAGATCCAAGGAACCAATCTTTAAAGCAGCGAGGGGAAGAGATTCCTTACGTACAGAGGGAACAACATCAGAATAACGTCAGGTCTGTCTGCAGAGACCTGGCAAGCCAGAAAGGGCTGACAAGACATATTCAGGGTACTAAATGAGAACAACATGCAACCAAGGATACTTTATCCAGCAAGGCTGTCATTCAGAATGGATGGAGAAGACAAGGAGCTTCCAAGACTGGCAGAAACTGAAAGAATATGTGACCACCAAGCCAGCCCTACAAGAAATATTAAGGGGGGGGATTCTATAAAAGGGGAAAGACCCCAAGAGTGATATGGAACAGAAATTTACAGAGGCAATCTATAGAAACAAGGACTTCACAGGCAACATGACGACATTAAAATCTTATCTCTCAATAATCGCTCTCAATATGAATGGCCTTAATGCTCCCATAAAACGCCACAGGGTTGCAGATTGGATACAAAGACATGACCCGTCCATTTGCTGTCTACAGGAGACTCATTTTGAACCTAAAGATACATCCAGACTGAAAGTGAAGGGATGGAGAAGCATTTTTCATGCCAACGGACCTCAAAAGAAATCTGGGGTAGCAATTCTCATTTCAGACAAATTAGATTTTGAGCTAAAGACTGTAGTTAGAGATACAGAAGGACACTATATTATTCTTAAAGGGTGTATCCAACTATAGGATACAACTATAAGATCTAACAACTATAAATATCTATGCCCCCAACAGGTGCAGCCTACTACATAAGCCAACAGTTAACCAGAATAAAGAGACATACAGATAAAAACACATTCATAGTAGGGGACCCCAACACTCCACTCTCAGCAATAGGTAGATCATCTAAGCAGAAAGTCATCAGAGAAACAAGAGCTTTGAATGACACACAGGACCAGATGCTCCTCGTAGATATATTCAGAACACTCCACCCTAGAACAACAGTGTACTCATTTTTGGTGTCTGTTATTTGAGAGAGAGAGCGTGCGCAAGCTGGGGGTGGGGCAGAGGGAGAGGGAGAAACAGACTCCCTGCTGAGCAGGGAGCCCGTTGCAGGCTGGACCCCAGGAACCCAGGATCATGACCTGAGCGGAAGGCGAATGCTTCACCAACTTAGCCATCTAGGCCCCTCATTTTTGGTGTTTTTAAAAGAAATATTTTTAAAATATAGACAAGTTTTAGAAAATGATATAACCAACATCCTCCATTTTCCCGTGTCAGATTTTAACATGTTGGTTTTATTTGTAATAGCCCTTATTTTTATTTTTATTTTTTTAAAAAAAGACTGTATTATAAATCATTAACTCTGTGTACCTTTCCCCAGTTTCCCCTTCACTTTCCTTAGAGGTAGTCTCATCTTGAATTTGTGTTTATCATTTCTGAGCATGATCATTGTGCTTCCACTATGTATGTGTGTATATACTTCTGTATTGTATCACTTTTGCCAGTGATTTTTGAGCTTCACCCATGTTGAGTCCTTTAAATTAGTTTGTTCTTTTTCGTTGTTTCACTTGCTGGGCATTTAGACTGTTTTCAGTTTTCACTGAAAAGATTGCTACTGTGGACATTCTTGTATTCATGTATTCTTTTACCCTAGGGCAGTGCTTCTCAAGATTTGGGTGTTGGTTGGTTAGTTTGTTGGTTCCAATATGTGATAGATCAGTACTTTTGTAAGATACAATAAAAATTACCAAGAAAATGAAATGAAAGGGACAAAATACAAGCTTGGATTTTTTAAATAAAAATATCTCTGTCAAATTATCATAGAACTCTTCAAACACTTGCAATTTCTGTGTTTATCTTGTGGTGCACCAGCAGACAATTAATTCAAGGCCTGGCATCATTCCATGGAACATACTTTGAGTAGCACTGCTCCAAGGCATTCACCTAGAAGCGGAATGTCTGCTGAGGTGTGGGGCTTGCCTTCACCTTGATTAAATATTGTCAGCTTACTCTCCACAGGACTGTATCCATGTCTGTCTTGCTAGCTGTGTGTAACAGTACGCTGTGACCATACATTCTCACCAACACTTCATGTTGTCAATCTGGAATGGGGATTTGAAATCAGAAAAAGAAATACTGATTTTAATTATGAGAGTGTAGATGGGTGTGTAGAGGATTAGAGGTAGGGTGAATACACCGGACTTCAGTTTTTCTCTTGATCGGTATTTAAGAATTTAAAGCATTACTTTCATAACTGGTAGGTAACATAGCTGTAATCTCACATTGACTGTTGGTGATGATATGCCAGGAAAATTTTATATATTTTGAGGTTATTTAAGTACCTGGTGAGTTATGGATGTTGCTTTAGTAATTTGGGTTTATATTTATTTAATACAGGACAGAGTTATTCCCTGTGGGTGGTTAGCACTGTAAAGTGTAAATTATAGTTCTTTATGCTGTGAGGTCTCAAGTTTTGGAGGTTATTGTATATTACAGAATGATAAGATGCAGATTTGTTCTTACATGATATTTATTTTCCCATGCTCTTTTCTCCCTCCTCTCTCTTCATCTCCCCCCACCCCGCCCTGCTTTGTGTGTGTGTGTGTGTGTGTGTGTGTGTGTGTACTCCGTTGGTAGTTCACAGGATTTGCAATCACTTATGTTTATTTAACTATCATGTAACTTTACAGCTGGAAGTGTTTGTTTTTGATTTGAAAAGAGCTTGATATTTTCTCCACTTGTAAACTCTTGTTCACTAATGGAGTCTACTTAAAATAAGCTAAGGGGCTTGCTACTCCATAAGTTAAAGCATTAGAGTAAGCACTTTACATCTTAACGTTGTAATATTCTTCTTATCATTTCAGTTACTTGTAAGAGAATTATTTAAAAATTATCTTTCTCCTCTATTTTAAGCAGGTTATTGTGATATAATTTGCATACCATACAGTTCATTCAAAGTGCATATAATTCAGTGTTTGTTAGTATTCACAGGTTTGTGGACCCATTACTACAATCCAGTTTTAGAACATTTTTGTCCCTCTTAAAGGAAACCCCACGCCCATTAGTTTGTCACTTTCTATCCTACCTCCCCATGCCCTAAACAACTGCTGATCTTTCTGTTTTTATTGATTTGCCTATTCTGGACTTTCATATAAATGGAGTCATATCGTATGTGCTTTTTTGTAACTAGCTTCTTTAACTGAACATAGTATTTTCAAGGTTCATCAGTGTTGTAACATATATCAGTACTTTATTGCTTTTGATTGCTGAATAATAATTCCATTATATGGATATATCACATTTTGTTTATCCATTCATCACCTGACAGACATTTGGGGTTTTTCTGCTTTTGGCTATCATGGATATTGCTACTGTGAACATTTGTGTACAAGGTTGTATGGGCAAATATTTTCATTTCTCTTGGGTGTGTACCTAGGAATGGAATTGCTGGATCATATGGTGACTGACTATATGTTTAACTTTTTGAGGTACAGCCACACTGTTTTTCAAAGTGAACATAACATTTTGCATTCTTTCCAGCAGTGTATATTGAGAGATATTTGGCTTTTTATTATTGAGTTGTAAGAGTTCTTTATACAGAACAGGAACACATCATCAAATATATGATTTGCAAGAATTTTTTCCCATTCTGTGGGTTGTCTGTGCTTTCTTGAGGGTGTGGTTTGCAATGAAAAATTTTAAGTTTTGATATAGCTGATTTATCTACTTTTTCTTTTGTTGAATGCCCTCTAGGCATTAGATATTTAAGAAACCATTTCCAAATCCCATGTCATGAAGATTTACTCCTGTTCTCTTCTGAGAGTTTTTTTTTTTTAATTACTTAAGCTCTTAAGTTAGATCTATGATCTGTTTTGAGTTAGTCCTCATGTATGATGTGAGTTAAGGACTCAGCTTCATTCCTTTGCTTATGGATATCCAGTTGTCCCAATAACATTTATTGAAGGGACTATCCTTTTCCCATTGTGTATGTTTCTCTGACACCTTTGTCAAAAGTTTAGTTGTCCATATATGCATGGATTTACTTTTCTGCTCTTAGTTGTAGTCCATTGGTCCAGTGTTGTTCCTTATGTCAGAGCCATCCTTCTTGATAACTGTACCTTTGTAGTAAAGTTTTAAAATTGGAAAAACTTTGTTGTTTTTCATAATATTTTGGCTATTCTTTGTTCCTTGTATCCATATGAATTTTAGGATAACCTTGTTCATTTCTACAAAAACACAAAACAAAAAATGCCAGGCATTTGAAATTTTGGTAGGGACTTTATTACATCTGTAGACCACTTTGAGGGAGTATTGTCATCCTAGCAATATTAGGTCTTCTGATCCATGTATAGGGGAGGTCTTTCCATTTATTCAGGTCTAAGTTTTCAACAGTATTTTATAGTTTTCCTTATATCAGGCCTACACTTCTTTTGCTAAATTTATACATGTGCATTTTATTCTTATCCAATTGTAAATGGCATTGTTTTCTTAATTTTATTTTCGGATTGTTTATTGCAGGTATGTTGACATGGTTTTTATAAATTGATTCTGTATCTTGCAGCTTTACTCTATTTATTAGCTCTGCTAGTTTCTTTAATGGATACCTTAGGATTTTCTCTGTATAAGATCATGCCATCTGCAAATAGCGATTGATCTGTTCATTCTTTGTAGTCTGATGCCTCTTATTTCATTTTCTTGCCTGATTGCCTGGCTGGAACCTCCAGTGCCATTTTGAGTAGCAGTGATGATTAAGTATGAAAATAGCTGTAGGCTTTTATAGATGCCCTTTTTCAGGCTGAGGAAGTTCCCTTTTATTCCTGGTTTGTTCAGTGTTTTTTTTTTTTTTTATCATGAAAAGTTGTTGGATTTTTATCAAATGCCTTTTTGTGTTTATTGAAATAATTACGGTTTTTGTTATCTATTAATATATGGTGTATTATATTGACTGACTTTTAAAATCTTGAGCCAAACTTGCAGTTCTGGGATAAATCCCACTTGGTTGTAATCTTTTTTATGTGTTAGGGTCATCCACAACCCGGTGCACAACCCTGTACATGTGTGGTCTTCTAGATTCTCAGGGATATGTTGGAACTTTTCAAAGTCCCTGTGGACATCTCATTTCCCAATTTTTCCTCCGAAATATTTTGATCAACTTCCTGTCTGTATTGTCTCCTCAGGCAGCAGAGATGTTAAAACAATTGACACTGATTATTTTTGACAAATGCCTGGGGTAGGTATGGATGTGGGTGGGAGGAGGAATAGGCAGTACTCAGGGGTGAATTTTGAGGTCAAATAAAGAAAAACCCTGTGTGGGGCGCCTGGGTGGCACAGCGGTTAAGTGTCTGCCTTCGGCTCAGGGCGTGATCCCGGCGTTATGGGATCGAGCCACATCAGGCTCCTCTGCTATGAGCCTACTTCTTCCTCTCCCACTCCCCCTGCTTGTGTTCCCTCTCTCGCTGGCCTGTCTCTATCTCTGTCAAATAAATGAATAAAATCTTAAAAAAAAAAAAAAAAGAAAAAGAAAAAAAAAGAAAAACCCTGTGAGTGGGGTTTTCCAGGAACTGCCAAACAGGTCAAATGATGTCAGTTATCTGGAAATAAGATGTCAGTCAGTCCCATTCTATCCATCTTCTACAATGGAAGGTTTGTTTAGTATTGTGCTGCAGAGAAAACAGTGGTAAGAAAAGTTGAAAAGCACAGGTCAGGTTCTCACAGCTTTTTCCTAAACCCCAGTGAAGATAATTGCCCATATTCTGGGTAGTGGCATTGGAAATGGAGAGGAACCTTTCAGACCTTACCTCATCAAGAAGCAATTGGCAAATATGTTTACAGTGTAGTTATTTAATGTAACATTTGTTTATTTCTGATGTCCAAAGTTCACTACATGTTTATTGTAGGATATAGAAAAGCACACATACACACAAGACACACATTTTTAGGAAATATCTGTTACAGAAGCACTATTTTTCCTAAGTATGATATGAACCTGTAGCTTTATAATGTTCTTTTTTGTGAAAGTAGAGCCAGGCTATGAATTTTAAAGGCACTTCTTCTCATTAAGGTATGTTTAATAAATTGGTGCCATAGTACTTTAAACTTTGTAGTTAATTTTGCTTTTTTCCCTCCATTTCAGGTGGATGCACGGAGCATACCAGTGTTAGCAAAATGGCAAAATTCATATAGCATTAAAGTTGTACTTCAAGAGCTAAGACGTCTAATGATGTCCAAAGAAAATATGAAGCTTCCACAGCCACCAGAAGGACAAACATACAACAATTAATTTTAGTGGTTCTCAAACTTGTCTTAAATCAACAACCTTCTACTCATGTTAATGTCTTGATTAAATATCACAATGCAGAATACCCACACGTTAAGTAAAAGAATTCCAGCTGGTAAACATGACCTGGACATTTGTAAGAATATATTTAATATATGTACACCATTATGTTTTCAGGTTACAGGAGGAAAAATGCAGCACAATTTTTTTTTCTCTTGTTAAGGCACTATCATTTAAGCATAAACCTGGAGTACTCAAAATAGAATTCAGGTTTACAAGATGAAAACATGGATAGAAGAGTCAGATGCTGTGGAAGCATGTGTGTTTCTGAAAAGTAAAATCTCAAGAAGGAAAAACAGAAATGGCATGCTTTATCCATCTTGCTTAGTGAAAGAGCTTCAATTGAAATTGTCTAAAGTAGCAGGTACAATGAATATTGTCACAAATTGTGTTAATTTTTGAAGCGGTGTGGGTGCTGACTACTAGTAGTATCAAAAATACGTTCAAGATTGTTTTGATACCTGTATTTATAATAAAAAATGTTGTGGGGGAGGTCGATGAATTTCTGTTAAAAGCCGTTCCTGTGTGTTACATGTAACAGACATGGTAAATATTTGTTTACAGTCTTTGTTTGACAAACCATGCATTTAAGTGAAATCAACAAAAAGGAAATAGGTGTATGGATATGTGATTTTGAGATTAAAGTTAGTCTTAAAATGTAAATAAAATGTGGAACGTGTCCTCAGAAACTGTGCCATTTCTATTATATTGATGTGGTATATGTACAGTACCTTGCTGAGGTAGCAAAAATTGGAATTATGGTAGCTATTCATCTTAAACACCTTTTATTATTGTCCTATTTTGTATACTTCTTGTGAATTGGAATTTGCAGAGTATTTCAGAGAACAAATTACCTAATTAGTTTAATTTCTTCTCTGGAGAAAGAGGAATCCCAGGTATTATATTTTGAATTTTAGTTTACCAGAAATATTATTTAAAAGTATTTGAATTCTAGCAATTCTTATAGAATTATAAATTACAAATTATCCAGATACACATTCCATTTTTTCTTTGTTACTCTTTTTTTCTGTGACATTTCTTCCCCCAGTGCTTCTGATACTTAGTAATTGGGATTAATTTTATCCAATTTCACTTAACCTCCACTTTGGCAAATAGTAATTCTTAATTGAAAGCTCATTTATGTTCTGCCTTTACCAAAATGGCTCAGTGTTTTTCATTTCAAAGCACTGGGTATACTGCTTTGTTAAAAATGCTCTTTTCTTATGAATTCCCTGAAGAAAATATAAAGGTGGTGAGGTAACAAGGACAAATTTCTCAAAGATGCCCTGACATGTTTTTATCAAGTCATTCTCAGTTAAAGCTCTGAGCTACTTTTTCTTGTCTAATAATTCATGAAAGTTAGTGACAGTTTGTCTAAATTTACTAATTTCAACATGGCTGTTTCTAATTATCAAAGATGTTTAAAATGCTTTCAGATGACACATAGAAATTATATACCCACAAATTAGTGCATGTGTGATTTATCAAAGTAGGTTTGAAATGAATTATTATCTTGGACTACATTCTTAAAAATTTTAAGTGGTTGAGGATTAACCTGAGTTACAGTGACCTTGTATGTAAGACATTACTGGTAGTCTAAATCAGTCTAACAACGTTTTTTCCACTTTGGAAATGTGTCTTGTCATACAGTGTAGCTAATAACCATTTGAATGTTAAATTATATTGGTGGGCTGAGAATCTGGATACCTTGATTTCTTGTCCTCTTTCCTTTTCCCATATCCACTATTGTGAAGGGTTCTTCCCCCAAGTATATGTTGTCTGAGTCGGCCTGAGGGTGTTTATTTCCTGTTTTGTTTTTGGGACTATGGATATCTGCAGAAATCTGCATGCCAATTAAACAGTTTCTAAAGCAGAATCCATTTTGCATGTCACAATCAAGATATACATGGCAATCTAAAACACACTGGTTGAGTATAAAAGGAGCTAATATATAGCTGCTCTTAATTATAGTAACATTTCTAAGACCGTGTTGAAGCAATTTTTCTTTTGTTTTCTAAAGTGGCTAAGGTTATAGGAGTATATGGTATTGAGTGAACTGTAAAATTGCCTTCGAAATTTGTTTAAAAGGCTAGCAGTTGCAACACTAGGAGATGATCAACAAATTTAATAAAGATTACAAAAATGAAATTCTTGTCCTATTAGGTCAATGTTATGCTTTAATGGTTTAAGGACAAATTTTCAGAATTGCTGGTTTTAACATATTTTTTCTATTATTTTAAAGTGATGGCATTTGTTATGGGTTAAGTGTTTTCAGAATTTTGGAACATAAACATTTGTAAGGATAATGACATTTGAGGTTTTTGGGTGTAATACAGAAGAAATTCATAATTTCAAATTATCCTTTTAAAAGAATTTATCACACTTCAATTTGAGTAAGTGCTTGGAGAATACATTAGTTTTATTCACAGGTGGTTAATTAGTCTGGATTAATGTCAATTCATTGATTTAAATATTTCCCTATATATATTTATTTATTGATAAATACATGTGAATTAATATTGTTTTGAAAATTTAGAGGAGACATGTTAAATATTAGTGCATTATCCTTAATAGATTTGATGTGTATTGCTTTGGGTGGTTCTAGTAGGTGCATCATGGAATTGCAGACTTTGGTCAGAACTGTGTTAACCCTTTTAATGAACACATGACTGTGTTCTTGCATACAGTTTAAAGAATATAAGGACTAATGATAAAGTCTAGTATAATGAATAATGGGATTTGGTAGGTATTTAAGATATCCCCCCCCCCCGATTTCATTTTAAAAATACAATTTTTAGACCTGTGTGTAGAATCATAGTATTGTTCATTGCTGGGAAGGATTTAAAAGGCACTGATTTTACTTTTCTTTTTTTTTCTTTTTTTTTTTTTTAAAGATTTTATTTATTTATTTGACAGAGATAGAGACAGCGCGAGAGAGGGAACACGAGCAGGGGGAGTGGGAGAGGAAGAAGCAGGCTCATAGCAGAAGAGCCTGATGTGGGGCTCGATCCCACAACGCCGGGATCACGCCCTGAGCCGAAGGCAGACGCTTAACTGCTGTGCCACCCAGGCGCCCCTGATTTTACTTCTCTGATAAGTATCAATGTAATTTTCCAGTATCAACTTGATTGAGTTTTGGTTATTTTCACAAAAAGATTCCAGTTCTCATAGTTCTGGAAGGTATATGTATTTTGTATATAAAACAGAAACATTATAAAAAGGAATGGATGCAGTGTATTACAGAACTGATATGAGCATCGGCAGTTAATTTCCACCAGTACTGTGTTTACTAAAAAGCAGGAAATGTATGGAAATAAAATATCTTCTATGCTAAAGTTAATATGCCTTATAGAAGTTATATTAAGAGTGGATGGAAATCTTACCATAGTTCACACTGAAAATGTTATTTTAAAAGTATAGTGGAACATTGAAAATAAAAGATATACCATATGCATTTTCTGAGAGAAAAATTTGAAGGTTTTTGGTGATACAGAAAATGACCTCAAAACCATCATTTTGTGGAATAAGGGAGTTTTGGGAACTCATGGAGTGAGTACATGATTAAAAAAAACAGTGGATATGAAGAGGTTGCCATGGTGTTTACATCCTTAGTTGGATATTCTCACCCAAAAATTTCCTAAGTGTTGGCTTCATCTCATTTCCCATTTGGTCTGTAAGACTGACCCACAAGTTTTTTGGCAAGTTCATTAGGAAATCAACGATCAAAGCCAGATAGATCTCACTTTCTTAACTTAAAAAGGTTCCAGGAATCATTCTTTCTAAAATGAATAACCAAATAACATGTAAGGTTTGTTCAGTGATCCATTGGCTGCCGAATGTAGACTTGTGTGAATTCTTTTATCTTGTCCTGGTTCAGTAATGAGCAGCTGTTTATCTGGAAGCTTTTGCAGCCAAGAAATTATACAAAAGTGAAGTTAATATTTTACCCCCAAAGGAAGACTAATAGTTGGCACTAAGAATCTAGTAGTAATGAGAAACCTGTGGTCAGTAAAGAAGCAGATTACTGAGTTGAAAGTAAAAACTAGTTTGTTCGGTGCAGTAGTTGGATAATTTTTAAAATATTTTGTGCAAAGATTATAAAGAAGCACTGTTAACAATTGAGTGTATATTCTTCATGTAATATAATTGCTTTTAAAAAAACAGTAGATAACAAAGTAACCTGGAAAATTTACAATATAATACAAGATTTTTTAACAGGATATCCTCATATTATAGTAAAATTTGTTACGATAATTAATGTCATTTTGGGGGGTCTAAAGACGATTCCTTTTACAATCAACAAGCATGGTAATTGTAAATGCGTTATTATACAAGGGTGGGATGAATTATAGTTTAGCAGCCTTTGATAGAGGAAAAAAAGTAAATTGATAACTGACAAAGAAGTGTGTTATTGTTTTACTCCTTTTCAAGCCACATTGGCCAAGTAATGATTGTCAGATGTTCAGCTTATTATCATAAATTATCTTTCTATTGCTATAATTTTAAAAACTCCAGATAATTTAAAGTGGGTGATAGATTTTTCTTCACTTGGAATACTCAAGTGAAAATAGTTGAGTACACAAGAAAAGTAAAATACCTAAATGCCTAGATTTCTTAATCTTGAGTAATGTATGGACTTTAAGGAGAAAAATAGTACTTGTAGACTCGGTATTGTTTTGAATTATTTTTGTTAAAACATTGTTTAATGCATAAACTGTAGTAATGCAAATGTATAAACTTACGCTCTTGGGCCTTTATAAAATTATAAAGTAAATTACATTCAACTACAGAGTAATTAAAATGTAAAATAATTTAGAATTGAGGATGTTTTATTTAATCTGCTTGAAATGTAAATTTGGTGTTGTCTCCTTTTGGCTTTCCCCCCCTTTTTTGCCGTGTTTCTACTATGGTGTGCTGCTGGATCCCAAGTTTTCTTACCTTTTTTCTCTTGCCAGACTGCTACAGAAACATCTTTGCTATGTTATCTGACCTTCGTTTGGTGTAAATACAATTCTTTATTAAGTCCCCTACTGCTCTTTTCTATTAGCCAGACAGTTCTTGCAAAGAACTCCTGAGTCTTTGATTCCACTTTGAGACCACAATTGTCTTAAACCCTTGATTATGAAGAACTACAGACTTTATTGTCATTGTGGTCCTGTATAGGAATAAAAATTATTTATAATTGGTGATGATAATATTTTAATTTAGGGCAACATTTTTCTCTTTTTTAAAAATTTCATTTAAATTCAACTTTGTTAACATACAGTGTATTACCAGTTTCCAGGGTAACACATTTTAATCAATGATGTCTTCAGGCTAAATGGTGTGATCCCCAAGCCCAGTGGTAATGGGTGCTGAATACATGTATTGTTTTAAAATACAAACTGCGGTTAAAAAGGCCCCTTCCTCTCTGCTGTTTTGACTACTGTGCCATGATTCTCTGGTGAATCTCCCTTTCCACCAGCTCATGTTCACCTCTGTTCTTGTGACCAGTTCTCTTCTGTCTTGCTGAGTGGATTTTTCCTTGCAACTCCTTTAGGCACCGTCAGTTTTCTTCTTCCCCATCATTCCGGATGTGATCCCCTCCATCCTTTTCCTTTGAAATCAGCATTAACCATGAATTTGAAGAATACTCTTTGGAGATTGTTTCACCAGCTGAATCAGTTGGTGTACTCTGACTCCTTCCTACCACGTGCCCTTTGTTCATCACCTCTGTTAATGCTTGAAATCCTGTTTCCTTCCTAACTTCTTTACCACTCTGATCGTAGATCTTTTTCTCAACCTACCTCTGTTGTCCTGCTTGTCCTCGTGTTGATGTTTTTGGCTTTAAATTCTGAGAGTTGATGTCCAGGCAGCCAGTTACGGTGGCCATGGTCATCACAATAAAGTTGTAAAGTTATCTATAAATGTATTTTAAATAACATACTTCCAAAGTATATTTTTTGAAACTAAAAATAAAAAATTGGATGTTTTCTTATTTGAGATATTTAAGATTATTAAAAATACTGCCTTTTGAAAACAATGTATTTGGGTGCAAAGAAATGTTAGAATTATTTATTTGGATTAGAAATTGTTGCAATCATGACTACCAGAAATGAGGTAACTTTTTATGTCATGAAAACTTCACTAAGTTCTTTTTGCCAAACACATTGGAATACTTGTTTTCAGGACCTCCCTGTGTTAAATCCTTGTGGAATGCCACTTATTATACATGAATATAGATGATAATACGGAATTTATACATAAATATGAATTATGGTCACTTCTTGGTTATTGAGTGAATGATCATGTTGGCAGGAGGAGGAGCTCTCCTTTCTGGTAGAGCCTAAGTGCCCATTATGCAATAAGGTTCTAAGGTGAACAGGCTAGTATTATTGGTAAACGGAGAAGAGCAGTAGAGAGGAAGCTAGTGCAAATCCTGGGGTGAATAGTGTTTTGCCAGTATGCCCCATGGCTTTGGGCAAATTAGCTTCTGTAATCTTCACTTTCTTCTGTAAAGTCCATGTTTACCCAGAGTTGTGGTTTCATGAAATAATATGAATGTTTTAATTACATTCTGATACAGAGTGATCAATAAGTGGTAGCATTTAAAAATGTTACTGATCTAAGCATTAAATCTTGAGTTAAAATATGCATTTGCATTAAGTCTCTACTGTGGAAAGTGTGGGCTGATTTTTCAAGAAGTTACATGAAGTTATGTGTGCTTTATTAAGCTGCTTGTGCGTTCTGAATGAATTTAATTTCTGGTCATGGTTGAAGGTAAACAGACGGGCTTCTGGATGTTAGCCCTGGCATGCCCGGCACCTCCGACACTGGCCAGAGGATCCCTTCCCCCTGTCCTGCTCCTGGGTGTGGTGGGCCTGGCAGATCCACATCTGGGTGGGCACAGCTGTTTCGGCAGCAGGTTTTTACAATGAGTTCCATTGGAAAGAAGTAACGTACTTGTAGTGCAAAAGAAAGCTTGTGTAACTTGGGCTGAAGGCCCCACTATTTCAACTACATTCCAGTAGAAAATTTCATATATGCAACCTACATAAAGTGAATGTATGTGCTAAGAAACATGATTAAAGGAAAAGATTACATTTCAAATTTGCCTCTTCCACTAATCATCTTCACTCTTGAATGGAATCACATTGAAGTCACCTGAGTTGTAGAACTCCCTTACTCCTCAAAAAAGTCGTCTATAGTAAATGTCAGTATGTGGTGCCTCCAAGGAAATCTCAAGAGTAGGGCTTTCTTGCTCATCCTTGCCTCCCTGGAGTTGTATATATTATAATTCCCGGATAGGTTAAGACCTCAGTAAATGTTTATTTGATTGTTTTTTATCTAGTCAAAGTTAAAATGTGGATTAAATTAATAATATTTGCCCCTGATACACCTGCCAGGTGTTAAAAGACTGGCTTTTAATACTGTCTTCACCACTAACAGTTGTCTGATTTTGGTTAATTGATTTTATTTAGTTAATTAATTCATTAATTCAACAAAAGTGTATTAGGTTCATGCAGTCCACTAGGCATGTATATACAGTGGTGAGTGTCACACGGCGTCTTCTCATGGTTACAACCTACTGGGCCTTAGAGATGGGCAAATAGGCAATTTATTTAGTGACAAATGCCAAGAGAGGTGAAGTGTTGGCCTTTGGGGGACATTCATAAGAAACATCTATCTTCTTGGGACTGAATTTCTAAGGTTCTTGAACAGCTACACATACTATGATTGATAGCATGTCTTTTAAAGAGAATATAAACCACACCTACATACTGATTTGCTCATCCTGGTGTTTGGTAACCTGTGACTTATTAAAGGGTTATATTGTCACTGAAGAATGACTTAGACTTCAGATAGCCCACATATTCTCTGGAGTAGTTTCCTGACCCATGAAAAGGAAGTTGGGGTAGACAAGTTCTGAAATCCTTTCAGTGCCAAGTTGGCTGATTTTTCAGTCATTTACAGTGTGATCTTGTGGGGGCACAAAGAATCATAGTTTTATTTGTGTATAGTGTGCAGTCTGGAAGGACTTAATTTAGTGGTATAGAGAAGTGCTGCTCAGATTTTAATGGCATTTGAGTGGGGGGTTGTTAAAATGATTTAAATTCAGTACATCTGGGATAGGCCCTAAGGTTCAGTATTTCTTAAATTCCCAGTGATGTCTCCTGGTTGGTGGACCACACTTTCCATACCAAAAGGTCTAAAAACAATGTTTTGGGGGCAAGTAATGGAGGAGTATGTAGCATATAGCTGACACTGTTGAGTAACCATGTTTTGGGTACTTAAGCTCATTCTCTACTCTATACAGAGGAGCAAGGGCAGTTGCATGGAGGAGCCCTCATGGGTGCTGATTGTCTTCCCAAATTCTCCCTTCTTGCTTACTTTTCTGGCCCTCTGCTGTTAATTGCTCTGGGTGTTCTTCACCAGCCCCATACTTGAGATCTGTCAAATCATGTGATTGTGTGGGTCTAGGGGTATAGGGGTGATTCTACCCCAGGTATCTAAATTTGACATTGCTACATCATGAAGGTTAATTTTCTTTCAAATGTTCCTATCTAGGCTGTATATAAATTAGTTTTACTGTGACCGCTGTCCTTGGCATTTCCTGTGCAGACAGTGATATTTCTGTGCCTCCAGCCCCCATCCCCTCACTGCATCTCTGGTCTCCATGGACCCACCATTGGTGTATGCCCACATTGCTCTGGTCTTGAATTTATTTGCAGAGCTACTCCCTCCCCCTGGTGGGATGGGCATTTCTGAACATTGCCTCACAGAATCCAAACCTTCATCCCTTCTTAATACTAGTTCTTTTACCAAGCCTGGGAATCTCGTCACCCCTGTTCCAGATACATGGCCGCTCACTTTTGCAAAACAAAGATTTCAAGTATCCTGTTACGGCCAAGTTCAAATCTTATCTCAATTAAAATGTTCATCTCATATTACTTTTTTCCTCTAACAAACTGTAATAAAGTAAAAGCTTGCAGGTGGAGGCATTATTTTCCTGGAGTGAGTGACAAAGTGGCTTGCTATGATGTAAGCGCAGTCCTCACTAGCATGGAGTGTGTGCTGCCCAGCAGCGTTGGCCAGCCTCACATGTCTGGCGTTGGCATAACCATTGAGTGAAAGGGTCAGGGTGGTAAGAAGCAAACTGCTGCGTCAGGTCACAGGAATGCTGGCTTGCAGTGGAAGAGGGAAAAAGTGAAAAGAGGGGCCGCTTCAGTTCCTACAAGAACTGTTGAGGGTTTTTTTTTTTTTTAAACTCTATTTCTCAAATGTTTTTAATTGACCAGGGTAAACTGATACATAATAGTTACAGATAATTATGTAATAAATACTTAATAGTTTATTATGTAAAGTGTGATTTTAAGGTTACCTGCAATGTTGTCTATTTGATCTTTATTTTAATTCCTTTCTAGTTCTGAACTTCACATAATGTTGTGGAGTTAGGTAGGATGTCTCTTAAAATGTTCTAAGCACTACAGACATTTCTCTTTCTAAGGTTGTGTTGCTATTTTATCTACAGCCTCCCTGTTAGCCCCTGTGGGTGAATATGACTATTCTCTAATTCTGAGACGATTTCTTTTGAGAAACGTTACTCATGTAATAATGATGGCTTTAAATATGATTACCACTGAGTTTAGATGTGTTCCCTGGACAAGGGAAAAGTCAGCTATTTGTCAAGAGTCAGCGATGTTGAAGGTGTATCTTGCTAGAAGCAAAGATGGGGAGCAGTGACAACATGAGCCACCTTCATGTTAGAAAATATATTTTTTAAAGATTTTATTTATTTGTCAGAGAGAGCACAAGCAGGGGGAATGGCAGGCAGAGGGAGAAGCAGGCTCCCTGCTGAGCAAGGAGCCCGATGCAGGACTCCATTCCAGGACCCTGGGATCGTGACCCGAGCTGAAGGCAGATGCTTAACTGACTGAGCCACCCAGGCGACTGTAGAAAGTATTTTCGTCACTGAAAATTATGCCTGTCGTTACCAAATACACTAGTTTTCTGAATTGTTGCCTCTAAGCAAAGAGTAAAAGTGCAAATAAAAACGCCATGATGACTTCCAGAACTTTGTCATCAGCTCACTTTCTAAATATTTACGTTCTAGCCTTGAAGTTTTAATGAACTATGTATAATTTGAAAGAAATTTTGAAAGGCAGTGTGGTAGACAACCATTGTCCACCTCTTTCCTTTCATCTGAGAAGTGGACCGTGTTCATTTTCCTTCTGGGGGCAAATGTGTATGGGATGAGGGAGAGGACATAGTGTGGACTCCCATTCTCACTGTAAGGGTGAAGCCCATCAGAGAACAGGTTGGCCCTCAGAGACAGACATAAGAGATGGACAGAGAGGACGGTGTGGTATTCAATTCTGGTTCCTGTTGCCTCTGAAACCCAGCTCCACTTCTCTTTCCACCTGCCCTTTTCATGATCATGTCACCATTAATTGATATTTATGATGGTTTGCTTTCTTTTTCTGTCATGAACTGAGTATTGTTGGTGTAGTTTATTGATGCATTCATCCAACACAGGTATTGGCACACACTTTACTGGCCCACCTGAAATACAGATATTTGACCTGCATCTCTAACTATGTAGAGGTTGGACATATTGATGAAGCCAGTCTACCCTTGAGCTAACATGGTATAGAACACTGCCCAGTAGTGCTCTCTGTTAGAGTGTGCTGACTGACAACCTGGTCAGCCCTCTCTCCTAAGCATGATTGGTTCATGCACCCAATGAGGGTGCTGCCTGGAGTGGAAGCTATGTTGGACAATGCTGCAGTGTCGTTCTGCTATTTTACTAGGACCACTCCATTCCAGCCCTGACAATGCTAGGCCTGAGGCCAGGATAGCTAGGAGTGATCTACATTTCCTGAGCTTTTCATTTCTATTTCTTTTTAAATTGAGATATAAATTACAAACCATAGGGGCTCCTGGGTGTCTCAGTCGTTAAGCGTCTGCCTTCGGCTCAGGTCAGGTCATGATCCCATCGTTCTGGGATCGAGCCCCGCATTGGGCTCCCTGCTCAATGGGAAGCCTGCTTCTTCCTCTCCCACTCCCCCTGCTTGTGTTCCCTCTCTCACTGACCCTCTCTCTGTCAAATAATATCTTAAAAAATAAATTACATACCATATAATTCACCATTTCGCAGTGTACAATTCAGTGTTTTAAAATATATCCTCAAGATTGTGCAACTGTCACCACTATCTAATTCCAGAACATTTCCAGAATGATGGACATTTGAGCTATTTCCAGTTTTTGGCTGTAACGCTATTACGAATATTTGTGTAAAAGTTTTTGCATGGACAAATGTTTTCATTTCTCTTTGGTAGATACCTAGGAGTAGAATTGTTGAGTCATAAGGTAGCTCTGTTTAATCATTTTGGTGGAACTGCCTGGATATCTTCTAAAGTGGCTGTGTCATTTTACATCCCTACCAGCAGTGTATGGGGGTTCTGTTCGCCACGTCCTTGCCAACGCTTATTTGTTTTTGATTCTAGCAATTCTAATGGATATAAAGTGGGAATTCAGTGTGGTTTTTACTAATCACTAATGATTCTGAGCATTTTTTTTTTTACAATATTTATATATTTTCTTTAGAGAAATGTCTATTCAAGTCTTTTGCCCTTTGTTAAAATTGGGTTCTTTGTTGTTTTATTGTTGAGTTGTAAGAGTTCTTATATATTTTGGATACTAGATCCTTATCAGACACATGGTTTGCAACCCATTCTTTGTATTATCTTTTCTCAATCTTAACAGTATTCTTTGGTGCACAAAAATTTTTAATTTTTATGCAGTCCAATTTTTCTTTTTTTTTTTTTTTCCTTTGACTGCTTGTACTTTGATGCATCTAAGAAATCGTTGCCTAGTCCAAGGTCATTATGATGGTTAGTTTTGTGTCAACTTGGCTAGGCTGTAGTAACCAGTTATTTAATTAGTCCCTAATCTGGATGTTCCTCTTAAGATACTTTATAGATGTAGACACAGATACAGGCAACATCTACAATCCCCTGACTTTAAGTAAAGGGGACCACCCTCAATAATGGGAGTAGACCTGAGGTTTCCAGGAGGAGAATAAATTCTGCATCAAGTCCTGCCTGAATTTGCAGACTCCCAGCCTGCCAGGCTGCCCTACACATTTCAGACTGGCCAGCCCCCACAGTTGCTTGAACAATTCCTTAATAAATCTGTCTATCTCTGTGTTGTGTCTATCTACCTATGTCTGTTGATCAATCGATCAATCTAGTCTTGACTGATACAGTAGTAAAGATTTATATCTATGTTTTCTTCTACAAATTTTGTATTTTTAGCTTTCACATTTAGGTCTGATTGGTTTGAGTTAGTTTTTGAATATAGTGTGAAGAAGGGGTCCAAATTCATTCTTTCGCATGTTGATATACAGTTATCATGGCATCATTTGTTGAATGGTCTTGGAACCCTTGTCAAAAATCAGTTTACCATATATGTGTGAGTTTATTTCTGGACTTTCAATTCTCTTCCATCAATCTGCAAGTCTAGCTTTAATGCCAATACTTCACTGTCTTGATTCCCGTAACTTTGCAATAGGTTTGAAATCAAGGATTGTGAGTCCTCCAATTTTGTTCTTTTCAAGATTGGGCTGTTCTGGGTCCTTTGCATTTCCATATGACTTTTAACCAGCTTGTTCATTCTTATGGGAAAAAAAAAAGTTGAAATTTTGATAGCGATTGGATTGAATCTGTAGATTGCTTTTGGGAAGTATTTCTGTTTTGACAATATTAAATCTTCCAACCCATGAACATGGGGTGACTTTATGTATCTACATCTTCTTTGATTTCTTTCAGCAGTGTTTCATGGTTGTCTGTCTTTGTAGTATACAAGTCTTGCACTTATTATTTTAAGTTTATACCTATGTATGTTACTATTTTTGAAGCTATTGTGAATGGAATATTCTCTTAATTTCATTTTCAGATTAATTGCTGCAACTGATTTTTGTATATTGATTGTGTGTCTGCAATATTTTTTTCCTCTGTTCTAGGCTCCCTGAAGAGAAATTATGTGTTCTGTGTAGGTCTAACCCATTTGTATCTTAATTAGATTGATTTTCTATCCCTAAGAATCTAACTAAGCCCTTTACTACTTTTCATTAGTTGCCTTTATATTATTCCCAATTAATGACCAGCACTGTCAGCCACAGCAGGCTTAATAAGTCATATGAAATAAGTTAGTTGTGAGTATTAACTGAAGTTTAATTCCTGTCTCCCAAACATTAATCTTTGCTTCCTTATTTGTTAGATACGTGCTTAGAACAAAGGATATTTATTACTGTACAAAGGAAATAATTCCAGTGTAGGATGTGAAAATGAAGCACCTGCAATAAAGACAACAGTATGGAAATCAACATTCCGTGTTGCCTGAGTTGTGATTATTCTGAAATACTTTGTTATAATTCAAATCATCTAATCCCTGTCTTTAGTGATTCTGAACATTGGTATAACAAACCTAAAAGTTTCTCTAAAATTGTATTAGGGAATCACTTAAAGTTGATATTTTACTTTAAGTTAGAGAAATTTTTATTTAGCACTTTGGGTGGGTGGGAGGGGTGCTTATAGGGAGGCCTCTTTAGCTTAAAGCTTCTGTGTCCATGCATCTTTTTGTCCAGTTAAGTATAATTCTTGACGCTGGAGCATGATTTTTGAAACTTGGGCCATTTATACTCACATGTTTACAATTGTTTCTGCAACTGACCCTCCTCTTTTTCAAAGCTCTATGTTTATACTGAAGTATTTTAAAGATATAGACATTCTAACATTTACCTCTAAATACTTCTTAAGGGAAGCCTGGGTGGCTTAGTCAGTTAAGCGTCTGCCTTGGCTCAGGTCATGATCCCAGGGTCCTGGGATCAAGTCCTGCATCAGGCTCCGTGCTCATCAGGGAGCCTGCTTTGCCCTCTGCCTGCTGCTTCCCCTACCTTTGTGTTCCTCCCCGACAAATAAATAAAATCTTTAAAAGAAATAACATGGGTCCTACATAGCCAAGTTATTGTCAAAACTAACATAATAATTTTTAATAATTGAGATATAATTGACATGTAACATATTAGTCTCAGGTGTACAATGTGATGATTCAATATATGTGTATATTGTGAAATGATCACCACAGTAAGTCTAGTTAATATCTGTCACCACACATACTTAAAAGACATTTTTTTTCTTGTGAGAACTTTCAAGATCTACTCTTAGCAACATTCAAATATACAATATAGTAGTATTTACTAGTCTCCACTATATATTACATCCCCACAATTTATTTATTTTGTAACTAGAAAATTTACCTTTTTATCATCTTTACTCGTTTTGGCAAACCATCAATCCATTCTCTGTATATAAAGTTTCTTGTGTTTTTTTTTTTTTTTTGATTCCATAAAAAGTGAGGTCATAAGGTATCTTTGTCTGACTGACTTCACTTAGCGTATAACCTTCTAGGTCTATCCGTATTGTTGGAAATGGCAGTATTTCCTTTTTTATGGCTGAATGATATTCCACTGTGTCTATGTGAGTGTGTGTGTGTGTGTGTATGTGTGTGTGTATTTCCCCCCCACATTTTAGCAGTTCATTTATTGGTGGTACTTAGGTTGTTTCTGTGTCTTAGATATTGTAAATAATGCTTCGATGGGTATGGGGGTGCAGGTATCTTTTTGAATTAATGTTTTTGTTTCCTTTGAAAGCATACCCAGAAGTGGAATTCATGGATCATATGGTAGTTCTATTTTTAATTTTTTGAGGAACCTCCATACTGTTTTCCACAGTGGCTGTACCAGTTTGCATTCCCACCAACAGTGCATGAGGGTGCCTTTTTCTCCACATTCTCACCAGCACTTGTTTTCTCTTGTCTTAATGATAACCATTTTAACAGGTATGAGGTGTTAACTCACTGTGGTTTGATTTGTATTTTCCTGATGATTAAGTGGTATTGAACATATTTTCATGTGTCTTTTGGCTATCTGTATGTCTTCTTTGGAAAAATTTCTGTTCAGATTCTCTGCTCATTTTTAACTGGATGTTTTTATTATTATTTTTGGTGTTGAGCTGTATGAGTTGTTTATGTATTATCATGTTAACCCCTTACCAGATATATGATTTGTGAATATTTTCTCCTATTCTATAGGTTGCCTTTTCATTTTGTTCGTGGGTTCCTTTGCCATGCAGAAGCTTTTTAGTATGATGTAGTCTCACTTGTTAATTTTTCCTTTTGTTGTCTTAGCTTTTGGAGCCAAATACAAAAACTGATTGCCAACAGTAATGTTGAGGAGATTACCACCTATGTTTTCTTCTAGGGATTTTGTGGTGTCATATAATATGTTCAAATCTGTAATCCATTAAAATTTTATATTTTAATTAATTTTAATTGAAGTATAGTTGACATACAATATTATGTTAGTTTCAGGTATATGATGTAGTAATGAAATGCTCAGCATGCAAAGTTATTACAATATTATTGACTATATTCCCTATGCTGTACTTTTCATCTGCAGGACTTATTATTTATAACTGGATGTTTGTACCTCTTAATCCCCTTCACCTATATCACCCATCCCTCCCACTCTCTCCTTTCTGGCAACTACTAGTTTGTTCTCTGTATTGATGAGTCTGTTTCTGTTGTTTGTTATGTTTTTTAGATTCCACATAAACATGAAATCATGTATTTGTCTTTCTTTGTATGACTTATTTCAGTTAACATTCATACCCTTGAAGTCCATCCTTTTGTGAATGGCAAGATTTCACTCTTTTTTATGGCTGAATAATATTCCATTGTGTATATATGGCATGTCTTCTTCATTCATCTCTCGGTGGATGCTTAGGGTGCTTCCATTTGTTGTTAATTGAAAATAATGTGATAAACATAGAGGTGCATATATCTTTTTTTTTAATTTGAGTATAGTTGACATGCATGCATATATCTATTTGCATTTAGTGTTTTTGTTTTCTTTGGGTAAATACCCAGTAGTGTGATTACTGAACCATAGAGTTCTATTTTTTTCTTTTTAAGAGATTGCAAGTGTGTGAGCTTGCAGGGAGGGACAGAGGGATAGGAAGAGAGAGAATCTTAAGCAGGCTCCATGCCCAGTACAGAGCCCAATGCAGGGCTTGATCTCACAACCCTAAGATCCTGACCTGAGCTGAAATCAAAAGTCAGACACTTAACCGACTGAGCCACCCAGGTGCCTCAGGTCGTTCTATTTTTAGTTTTTTGAGGAACCTCCATACTGTTTTCCATAGTGGTTGCTGCACCAATTTACATTATCACCAACAGTGCGCAAGGGTTGCCTTTTCTCCACGTTTTCACCACTTCTGTCCTCTTGATGATAGCCATTTTAACAGGTATGAAGTGATGTCTCATTGTGGTTTTGATTTGTATTTCCCTGATGTTGAGCTCCTTTTCATGTGTCTGTTGGCCATCTTATGTCTTTGGGAAAATGCCTTATTCAGGACCTCTGCCCATTTTTAATTGGATTATTTGTTTTGTGGGATTGAGCTGTTTATATATTTTGGATATTAAATCCTTATTGGCTGTATCATTTGCAGATATCTTCTCCTATTCAATAGGTTGCCTTTTCATTTTGTTGGTAGTTTCCTTTGCTGTGCAAAAACTTTTTATAGTCCCAGTTGTTTATTTTTGCTTTGATTGCCCTTGCCTGAGACAGATTCAAAAAATGTTAGTAAGACCAACATTCAAGAGCTTCTTGCCTATTTTTTCTTTTAGGAGTTTTCTGGTTTCAGGTCTTACTTTTAGGTCTTTAATCCATTTTGAATTTACTTTCACGTGTAGTGTAAGAAAGTGTTTCAGTTTGAATCTTTTGAATGTAGCTCTCCAGTTTTCCCAGGACCATTTATTGAAGACTGTCCTTTCTCCATTGCATATGCTTGCCTCCTTTGTTGTAGATAAATTGACCATATAAACGTGAGTTTATTCCTGGGCTCTCTATTCTGTTTCATTGATCTCTGTCTGTTTCTGGGCCAGTACCATACTGATTTGATTATTATAGTTTTGTAGTATAGTTTGAAATCTGGGACTGTGAAACCTCCAGCTTTGTTCTTTTTTTCTCAAGATTGCTTTGGTTATTTGGGGAATTGCTGTTGTTGTTGTTTTGTTTTTGTTTGTTCTATTTTTTTGTGGTTCCATAAAAATTTTAGGATTTTTTGCTTTAATTTTGTGAAAAATACCTTTAGTATTTTGATAGGGATTGCATTAAATCTCTAGATTGCTTTGGTCAATATGGACATTTTTAACAATAATAATTCTTCCCATCCTTATGCATGGTATAGCTTTCCATTGATTTATGCTGTCTTCAGTTTCTTTCATGAATGTCTTATAGTTTTCAGTGTACAGGTCTTTCACCTCCTTGGCTAAATTTATTCCTAGGGTTTTTTTTTTTTATGCAATTGTAAATGGGATTGTTTCTTAATTTCCCTTGCTGCTGTTAGTTTGTTATTATTGTACAGAAAAGCAACATATTTCTGTATATTAGTTTTGTATCCTGCAATTTTACTAAATCATTGATGAGTTCTTTTTTTTTTTTTAAGATTTTATTTATTTATTCGACAGAGAGAGAGACAGCCAGCGAGAGAGGGAACACAAGCAGGGGGAGTGGGAGAGGAAGAAGCAGGCTCATAGCGGAAGAGCCTGACGTGGGGCTCGATCCCACAACGCCGGGATCACACCCTGAGCCGAAGGCAGACGCTTAACCACTGTGCCACCCAGGCGCCCCCATTGATGAGTTCTAATAGTGTTTTGGTGGAGTTTTTAGAGTTTTCTATACATAGTATCATGTCATCTGCAAATAGTGACAGTTTTTTCCTTACCAATCTGAATACTTTTTATTTCTTTTTGTTGTCTGATTGCTGTGGCTAGGACTTCCAGTAATATGTTGGATAAAAGTGGTAAGAGTGGACATCTTTGTCTTGTTCCTGATCTTAGAGGAAAATCTTTCAGCTTTTCACCATTTAGTATCTTGTTAGCTGTGGGTTTATCACATATGGCTTTTATTAAGTTGAGATAGTCCCTCTCTATCCACTTTGTTGAGAGTCTTGTGTCTTCAATCTTGAACTTGTTTATTATTTAGGGTTTTCTGTACCTAAAATCATGCCATCTGCAAAGAGAGATAATTTTACTTTTTTCCAATGTGGGTATCTTTCATTTTTTTTCTTGCCAAATTGCTCTTCCATTATGTTTTGCAGTCATAATGCAGAAATACTATCAGTATTTCAAGAGTAGTTTTCCTGCTAGAGTTGCCTCCCAGGTTGCTGTGTTGCCCAGAGGGTGTGATGTTGAGATTGAGGTAGTATTTAACCAAGGACCTCTCACAACAACATGAGTATAAGTGGGCCCAGTGTTATTCAGCCTGGAATTTTCAT
The DNA here is from genome assembly GCF_002007445.2 of Ailuropoda melanoleuca. Classification (NCBI taxonomy): domain Eukaryota; kingdom Metazoa; phylum Chordata; class Mammalia; order Carnivora; family Ursidae; genus Ailuropoda; species Ailuropoda melanoleuca. Next base: position 1,129,286 of record NW_023179820.1, read on the forward strand.
AATCTTGTAAAATTAATATCCTACTTTTTACAGTTGATGTTGGAAAGTATAATTTTGGCTAAGATAGCTGAAGTTATTATGGAAATACTATATAATAGAATTGAATGTGGATTGAAGATTAGATGATGAGTCTAGTTACTGTCACCAATTATACTTATGCATACTGATATTACTAATGTGGGTAACTCATTCCAGAGTTACTCAAATGAAAGTAAAGAAAGATGTAGGAACTAAGATGTTACTCTTCCTGAGAAATAATAAAGAGCACCCCAATTTAGTTATATGTAATTATATATTCAGTATAGTTCTGTGAATTAATAAAGCAAGATTAGGCTCTGAAAAATATTGTAGACACTTTTACATGAAGCAGTATATTATAGTGGTTATTTATGGGCATAGACTCTAGAGCCAGACTATCTGAGTTTATTTTTTTATTATTATTTTTAAAATTTTTTATTATGTTAGTCACCATACAGTAAGTAGATCCTTAGTTTTGATGCAATGTTCCATGATTCATTGTTTGTGTATAACACCCAGTGCTCCATGCAATACATGCCCTCCTTACTACCCTTCACCGCCCTATCCAATCCCCCATCCCCCTCCCCTCTGAAGCCCTCAGTTTGTTTCCCAGAGTCCATAGTCTCTCATGGTTCATTCCCCCTTCTGTTTACCGCCCCCTCTTCATTTTTCCCTTCCTTCTCCTACCAATCTCCCTGCTATTTCTTATGTTCCATAAATGAGTGAAACCATATGATAATTGTCTTTCTCTGCCTGACTTATTTCACTTAGCATAATCTCCTCCAGTCCTGTCCATGTGGCTGCAAATGTTGGGTAATCGTTCTTTTTGATGGCTGAGTAATATTCCATTGTATATATGGACCACATCTTCTTCATCCATTCGTCTTTTGAAGGGTATCTTGGCTCCTTCCACAATTTAGCTATTGTGGACAATGCCGCTATGAACATTGGGATGCATATGGCCCTTCTCTTCACTACGTCTGTATCTTTGGGGTAAACACCCAGTAGTGCAATGGCTGGGTCATAGGGTACCCCTATTTTTAGCTTTTTGAGCGACCTCCACACTGTTTTCCAAAGTGGCTGTACCAACTTGCATTCCCACCAACAGTGTAAGAGGGATCCCCTTTCTCCATATCCTCTCCAACATTTATTGTTTCCTGCCTTGTCAATTTTTGCCATTCTAACTGGCGTAAGGTGGTATCTCAATGTGGTTTTGATCAGACTATCTGAGTTTAAAACCTGTTCCACCATTTATTAGCTTTGCAGGCTTGGGCTCTCTGCCCTGTTTCCTCTGTAAAAGAGTTCCTCTTTTATCTATAAAATGGGGGTATTACTAGTACTAGTACTTACAAGGTTGTTGAAAGGATTACGTTAACATGTATAAAGCACTTAGAATATGCCTGACATATAGTGATAGTGATGATGATGATGAAGGAGGAGGAGGAGATAGATGCTCTCTCAGGAGTGGAACAGTATTCGTCAAAAAAAAAAAAAAAAGCTATCACGCCATAAAAAGACATGGAGGACCTTAAATACATGTTGTTAAGTCAAGGAAGTCCGTTTGAAAAGGCTACATACCTTATGATCCCAACTATGTGACATCTGGAGAACGCAAACAGTGAAAAGATTAGTGGTTGCCAGGAGTTTGGGGAGTGGTAGGGAGGTAGGAGAGGGATGGAGCACAGGACGTTTTTAGGGCAGTATGATACCGTAATGATGAGTACATGCATTATACATTTGTCAAAACCCATAGAATGTGCAATGCAAATAGTGAACCCTAATGTAAACTAAAGACTTTAGTTAGTGTGTCAATATTTGTTCATCAAGTGTACCACAGTAATGCAAGATGCTAATTAGGGAAAGTGTGTGCCGTGGGGAGTGGGAGTACAGGGTATTCTCTCTACATAAAAATGCCCTACATTTTTTTTTAAAGATTGGAGGGAAAAAATAAAATTTATTATAGTTAGATATAAATAAAAAACCCAATAATTTTAAGAAAGCATCTTCCTGGAGTTTTGTAATATATTTTTTTAAGATTTTATGTATTTACTTGACAGAGACAGACAGCCCGCAAGAGAGGGAACACAAGCAGGGGGAGTGGTAGAGGAAGAAGCAGGCTCCTAACGGAGGAGCCTGATGTGGGGCTCGATCCCAGAATGCCGGGATCACGCCCTGAGCCGAAGGCAGATGCTTAACGACTGCACCCGTGAGATTGATGACTGGTACAGGCTGGAGCTTTGCAGGTGAATTAAATGGTGATTGAGACATGATCTTTTTTGTGTATATTTTAATTTTTATGTGAATGGAGTGAATTTTCTAAGTCACAGAGTGGAGCATACCTGCATTTTTGTCTATCCTGGCAATTCCTAGGCAGTGAGCCAGTCAAGTTTGCACAATCTGAGGCAGTTATCAGGGATGAGAGGTCCTCTACACACTTCTCAAGGCCATGTTACCAACTGGTCCAAGTCAGAAGCCCCAAATAAGAACTTTCTTGGTTGGCAGGATGCAGAGAAAGAGTATGAGGTTATTGCTAAAACTGGAGCTGATTAGATTCTGGAATTAGGAAGTGGCAAGCTAAAAATTAAGCTAAATAAAATATGAATAAGGTAGTGCTTTCTAATATTCCATTATTTATTGTTAACAACTTGGGCAATTCCAAGAAAAAGAGTATTATTCTGAGTGAGGAATGACTTGGCAGTGCTGAGGATAAAAGATTACTTACAAAAATCCTCTCTCTGTTTCTTCTGTCCTGTTGGCAAAAGTAGTGGCTGAAAGTGACTAGACTGACTTGAGAATAAGCAGGCTCAGCAGGACAGCTGTTTGGGGAAATGCACCAGGACTGACACAAGCCTCAGAGAGAAAGGTGCTTGACATAACCCGTTTTCATGTATTAATTCCCAGAAGAGCTTTCTCTGGTATTTATAGGCACATGTGTTATCTTGGCCCCCTGGGAGCAAAAATTTATATATTTGACCAGAGGAGTTTTGCTAGTATGCAGTTTCCTAAGAGAAATAGGACATTTGTTTATTTGTTTTATTTTTGGCTTAGCTAAATAAAAGCTGAAATTTTGCAAAGACCAGACCAGATTGTTTAGTGTCAGGCACTTTGTAGATGTAAAAATGTGTGAATGTGTTTTATTGCAATTTTCTGTCATTATGTAACAATAGAAATGAGGGCAGCCACAGGGTTGATTGCTGCATCCAGGGAAGGCAATCTAGATTGGGTAAAGTGAATGTGTGCAAAAGAAAACAAAATGTCCTGCATTTAGAAGCCAAATTCATGTCCTCAGATCATTTAGATGTTTTTCCTTTTTGACTCTTCTGAAAGATTTACTTTTTTTTATCATGCTGGAAACACATAAGTGAAACCTAGATACTTCTTTTTTTTTGAGGTTTATAATTTTTATTTTGTTATATTAGTCACCATACAGTACATCCCCAGTTTTTGATGCAATGTTCCATGATTCATTATTTGCGTATAACACCCGGTGCACCATACAATATGTGCCCTCCCTAATACCCATCACCGGCCTATCCCAATCCCCCACCCCCCTCCCCTATGAAACCCTCAATTTGTTTCTGAGAGCCCACAGTCTCTCATGGATCATTCCCCCTTCTGTTTAGCCCCCTTCATTCTTCCCTTCCTTCTCCTACCGATCTTCCTATTTCTTATGTTCCATAAATGAGTGAAACCATATGATAATTGTCTTTCTCTGCTTGACTTATTTCACTTAGCATTATCTCCTCCAGTCCCGTCCATGTTGATGCAAATGTTGAGTAATCATTCTTTCTGATGGCCGAGTAATATTCCATTGTATATATGGACCACATAGTCTTTTTTTTTTTTAAATTTTATTTTATTATATTATGTTAATCACCATACAGTACATCCCCAGATTCCGATGTAAAGTTTGATGCTTCATTAGTTGCGTATAACACCCAGTGCACCATGCAATACGTGCCCTCCTTACTACCCATCACCAGTCTATCCCATTCCCCCACCCCCTCCCCTCTGAAGTCTTCAGTTTGTTTCTCATAGTCCATAGTCTCTCATGTTTCATTCCCCCTTCTGATTACCCCCCTTTTCTTTATCCCTTTCTTCCCCTACCGATCATCCTAGTTCTTATGTTCCATAGATGAGAGAAATCATATGATAATTGTCTTTCTCTGCTTGACTTATTTCACTTAGCATTATCTCCTCCAGTGCCGTCCATGTTGCAGCAAATGTTGAGAATTCGTTCTTTCTGATAGCTGAGTAATATTCCATTGTATATATGGACCACAGCTTCTTAATCCAGTCATCTGTTGAAGGGCATCTCGGCTCCTTCCATGATTTGGCTATTGTGGACAATGCAGCTATGAACATTGGGGTGCATATGGCCCTTCTCTTTACTACGTCTGTATCTTTGGGGTAAACACCCAGTAGTGCAATGGCTGGGTCATAGGGTAGTTCAATTTTTAACTTTTTAAGGGACCTCCACACTGTTTTCCAGAGTGGCTGTACCAACTTGCATTCCCACCAACAATGTAGGAGGGATCCCCTTTCTCCACATCCTCTCCAACAATTGTTGTTTCTTGCCTTGTCTATCTTTGCCATTCTAACTGGCGTAAGGTGGTATCTCAGTGTGGTTTTGATTTGAATTTCCCTGATGGCTAATGATTTAGGACCACATAGTCTTTATCCAGTCATCTGTTGAAGGGCATCTCGGCTCCTTCCACAATTTAGCTATTGTGGACAATGCTGCTATGAACATTGGAGTGCATATGGCCCTTCTCTTCACTACGTCAGTATCTTTGGGGTAAATACCCAGGATTGCAATTGCTGGATCATAGGGTAGCTCAATTTTTAACTTTTTGAGGGACCTCCACACTGTTTTCCAGAGTGGCTGTACCAGCTTGCATTCCCACCAACAGTGTAAGAGGGATCCCCTTTCTCCACATCCTCTCCAACATTTGTTGTTTCTTGCCTTGTCAATTTTTGCCATTCTAACTGGCATGAGGTGGTATCTTAGTGTGGTTTTGATTTGAATTTCCCTGATGGCTAATGATTTTGAACATCTTTTCATGTGTCTGTTAGCCATTTGTATGTCTTCATTGGAAAAGTGTCTGTTCATATCTTCTGCCCATTTTTTTAAATGTTTTTTAAATTATATTATGTTAGTCACCATACAGTACATCCCTGGTTTCTGATGTAAAGTTCGATGATTCATTAGTTGCATATAACACCCAGTGCACCATGCAATACGTGCCCTCCTTACTACCCATTTTTTTATTTGATTCTTTGTTTCATGTGTATTGAGTTTAAGAAGCCTAGATACTTCTGAAGCCCTTTCTTTTCCTCTCTGGCTCTTAACAATGTAGGTTACCATGACTCACTTCCTGTCTCCTCTGAGTTTGCAGGCAGAAGATCTGAGGTGATGGAGCCAGCCCAGCTCTGGGAGTTGGGGAAAGGGAGCCTCGTCCCTTTTATTGAAATACTCCTTTTACTGAAATACTGCTAATGCATGTAGTAACTGTATTCTGAAGAAACTATGGATGGTGTTCTATCAGTTGATCCTGGCAGTTTTAAAAATAAGACCCACTATAAACAGACACTGATTTCTTGATGAAGCAAAGAATGTACTGAAGAGTTCTGGAGGGAAATAAAAACTGTTGGTTATTGTTAGGATATTGACTGAGAAAACTAAATGCCACTAGGGCTCTTATCTGCTCTCTGACTGAACTTGTAGTATTTCTAGTATTGAATTTGAACCATTATTTTCTCTGGGGCCCCAAATTATTATTATATCCCTTTTGGCACATTATTTAATTATGTTTCAATGTGGACTTGTCTATGGTATATATATATACAGGATTTTTTAATATAATAAAATCATTTAATCAAGTGTGATAAAATGATAATCACAGTAAATCTAGTTGCTGGATACCTCACTCATTTGATAAGGTGAATAGAGATACAGATTAATATGAAGTTTATAAATATGGCATCTAAAAATTCAAGGAAGACATATGTTAGAGTCATACTCTTGTTTCAGGTGCTTATATGACTTCAAGGGCTTGTTTTTATTTTTGGTAATCCCTGGCTTTTGTGGCAGGGAAAAAATATCTCTGAGAGAAAAAAAAAAGAAAGAGAAGGGAGAAAAAGAGGGCATAGTAGCTAAATTTTTATTTCTCCTTGACCAATCAGAATTGGCAGTTTTCCATTACAGATCAATATTTAAATTTTCTCAGGATTCATTGAAGACATTGCTAGACAACATATAACCAACTGCAGGAATTATTATACTATAGCTTTAATCTGGTTTATTAAGCTCTTCTCTAGACAATTTATTTTTCTGTTATTAGAATGCCAGTATTCTCATACTTGGTATCATGTTCAAGCTATTCTGTTTGTTTAGAAATTTCACACAGGGCATATTTTATTGTATGATTTTATTTAACCCAAATTATATTGCAGCCAGTGGCTACAAATGTGATTCTTTTTGTTTTTAGTGTATTTGCCAGTTCAACGACATCTGCTTATTCTCTCTTGAAATCCCGATTTTCTAATTCAGAAGCCCAGGCATTAGGTGAACTTACAAGGCTGCAAACACTGGATCCCTTTTTTTGAAACTCAGAAATCAGAATTAACAGTTTTGTCATTGAGATCCTAATGCTATAATGTGCCCATTAGTCCTGGATTGGATCAGCAATGGACAATGTATAGAAGAGGGCACTCAATGCTGTTTGGTTTAGGCTGGTCTTTTTGTCTCTAGCCTTGTCCTCTACTGCAAGCAGGTTCCCTGGGTTGTACATTCTGAGATGGAGACTTTTGTGCAGGAAGTTTATTGAGAAGTGCTCTTGGAAACAATACCTATGGGAGTAAGGCAGTCTTAGCAGAGGGAGAATGTGAGCTGTGACACAGTCACAATAAAGGCCTCAGCCACTCCAGTGGGAGTGCTCTGGAGCTGGGATAGCCATTCAGAATTGTTCTAATTTGGGGCAAGAGGAGTGGGCCTTTATATCCACGTACTGACAGTCATGGTCCAGGCTGCCCCCAGGATCAGAGCATGAGGCTTTGTGGTAGGAAAGGCGAACCCATCCCCAGAATATGTCTATTAGAGGCAAGATTAAATCATCCTTCTCCAGGATTGAAAGGGTACAATAGACTCAACTTGCCCCAAAGTGTCTGGTTGATTGTCTCAGGATGGTGTTGTATCGGGCCGTCATTGGCATGTTGGACACTCAGCAGCAGCAGTTGACACATTGGTCTTAGTTACCTCCACCCCTGCCATCATTGATATTCTCTTCATATACCCATTGAGTCAGCCCTGAGGTGGTGATGAGAGACCAGCTGATACCAGCTGGCTGAGTCATTCTGTTCACTTGGATGTTTGCTATCTCTTTTGTAGTAGATGTTTTCTGGTGGACATTAACCTCTGATCCAGTGACCCTCACACTTTGCACCCACTCCATACATGCATCCACATGCCTCTTCCTCTGACCTCCCAGTTGTTTTCCTGCTATACTCTTCCTCAACCAGCTGAGCATTTTTTCACCTCCCATGAGTCCATATATGTTCTGACTTTAGGCTTCCTCCTGCCTCCTGCAAAGTAGATGGTGAGGTGTGGTGCCCAAGGATGTCATGACGAGGATGTCACTCATTGCTGCCTTTCAGGGCTGCCATAAGTAGGGCTGTAATGTGGCAGCAGTCCCTTTTTGGCTTTGTACTGATAATACAAAACTGACCAACATGCAAACCAGGCTTGGTCCTTGTTTCTCCTCAGTAAGCTGATCTCAAATATCCTCTTGGCCCCAGTGTGGCTACAGGTGTGAGCTGAAGAAGAGGCATTGATGCAACAATGGGGATGACATATTCAGGTCACTCGCATGTGAAGCTCACAAGTTCCCTGTGGTCATGCTCATGCCTGATCCTTTAGTACCATTTTCTTTTACAGTGGATTGCTGATGGATCTGCCTGGCCTCATGAGTTGGTGGATCTGACAGAGCCAGATCATCAAAGGCAGTTTTGGCTGCATGGACATCTGTTTGGCTATGTTCAGGCACTCTGTCTCTCTCAGTGCCAGTAGTGCACCAACAGCTGTTTTTCAAAAGACATTAGTGTCTCCCATAGAAGGTGGGGCTTTGCTTTAGAACTTTAGCAGTATATTATGATTCTCCTGTAAGGACTTGTTGCAAATACTACAGGTATCTTTTTTTTTTTTTCACCACAAATATTTCTAATAGCATAGAATTTCTTGAGTTGTATAGCCTACCTGGCAGGGCCCCTGCACCACAATGTTGAGCTGAGAGGCGGTCACAGCAAAGGCCTCAGCCAATCCCATGGGAATTCTGTAGTGGGAGGCTCCTCAGAGTTGTTGCAAATCAAGGTGAGGGGACTAGGTCCTTAGATTCTTGCATCAACCAACCATTGCATGTGGACTGCCTCCAGAAAGGGGGCATAATATCAGCTAAGGTGATTCTCATTACCCAGAGTGAGCCTTATCTGAGAGTTGTCAGCTGCTTCTTGTACTCTCCCTTCCTTAAATAATCCAAAAGAAGGTGAGAAGGAAGGGAAAAGGAATATAGAAAAGGTAACACAGGAGCTTGATAAAATGGTGGATCCAAACATAAATATATCAGTAATTATGTTAAATGTAAATGGCAAGATGTTCTAATAAAAAACATATATTGTCAGATTGGAAACAAAATAGCTAAGTATATGATAGCTAACATGATGTACAGCTAAAGCATAAGGATATAAATTCCTGTTTATAAAAAGATGGGGAAAAGGGACCATATTTACTCTCTCTCCTAAAAGAAAAACAAAAAACCAAAAGTCCAGACAAAATATAAGAAGCCATGGTTCTGAAGAACTGAATGGAGTAATGGAGAAAGGAAACACATGAACAGAGCCCTCTGATTACCCTAGCTAACTAACTGGAGAAAGTTTCCTAAGATACAGGGGCAGGTGGGGGAAGCCAGGTAGAGCCGAGCAGTCTCCCTGATTTGAGGAGACAGAGCTGGGAACTTGAGGAAGCTGAGGTAGCTAGATTTTGCAAGGCAGAGTACTGGAGAGAAGGGAGCCACACGGAAAGGAATTTACAGAGGGTCTCCATTTATTATTTAGCTCAGTACAGATCAGCCTGTGTGTGAGAGAAAAGCACCTGAGGCCAAGGAAAGAGAACTACCTGAAAGGATTAGAGGGAAGAATTAGGGAACTTGGAACAGTGGCTGTTCCCATAAGCAAAGTGGAATGCTTCATATTTCACAAGATATTAGGTAGAATACTCAGGATGGCTTTGCCTCAGTGAGGATAAATTAACCCTAGACTAAATGCTGTTATGGTCCTAACTAAGGAAATTTAAGAGCAATTTAAGGGATCAAATTGTCTCTAAGAAATTAAACTGTGTCCTGTAACAAAGCACAAAATATAGGAATACAAAAATGCCTAGCACTCAACAATCACATTGTCTGGCATTTTGCCAAAAGTTACCCAGTGCTCAAAGTAAAACAATAAGACCCATAATGAGGAGGAAAAAAAAAAAACCACCAATCCAATCCATCAACCAATGAATCAAAATTGACCCCAAAATAACAGATGATATAGTGAGCAAAGAACATTAAACTAGTTCTCTGATTGTATTTGATATTTTTAAGAATGTAGAAAAAAGACTGAACATGTTAAGTAGAGACTTGAAAGATATGGAAGACCCAAACGGAACTTTTAGAAATAAAAACTATAATATCTGAGATGAAAAACAAGATTGACAAGATTAGTAACTAATAGGAATTAATCCTAACCAAGTAGGATTAATAACAGATTATGTTACAGAACAAGAGAGTAGTGAATCTGAAGACAATAGAAAGTATTCAAAAAGAAACATAAGGAGAAAAAAGACTGGAGGGGAAAGAAAGGAACTCTTTGAAAAGCCAGGGTATGGGAAGAAATAATGGCTGAATATTTTCCAAATTTGATGACTATAAACCAACACATTCAAAAACATCAATAAACTTCAAGCACAAGAAACATGAAGAAACAACATTAAGTCTAATCTGCTTAAAGCCAGTGATATAGAAACCTTAAAAGCAGCAGAAAAAAAGGTGCATCATGTACAAAGGAACGATGATAAGGGTGACAGAGTATTTCTTGTAGTTCTTGTACTCTAGTTATGCAAGCTACAATGCAGTAGAGCCACAGCTTCAAAGTACTGGAAGGGGGAAACGAACCTAGAATTCTTTGCCCATTGAAAATATCTTTAGAAAACAAAGGTGATAAGCATATTGAAGTTGAAAGAATTAATCACCAGAAGACCTGCAGTATAAGAATTATAAAAGGCAATTGTTAAAACAGAGGAAGATTATACCAGAGGAAATATGGATCTATACAAAGGAAAAAAGAACACTAAAAATTATATATAGAGAGATACATATAAACATTTTTTCTTATTTAAATCTTAAAAAGATAGACTGTGTAAAGCAACAATAATATTGTCTTGTAGGATTAATAATATATGTAGAAGTAAAATGTATGATAATAGCACAAAGTCTTGGAGGAGAGAAATGATTATACTGTTATAATGTTCTTTTTTTTTTTTAAAAAAAAGATTTTATTTGTTTATTTGACAGACAGCCAGTGAGAGAGGGAACACAAGCAGGGGGAGTGGGAGAGGAAGAAGCAGGCTCCCAGCGGAGGAACCCGATGTGGGGCTTGATCCCAGATCGCCAGGATCATGCCCTGAGCCGAAGGCAGACGCTTAACAACTGCGCTACCCAGGCGCCCCTGTTATAATGTTCTTATATGAAAAGTTATGTAATATCACTTGAAGGTAGATTGTGATAAATATGTGTACTAGCTATCTTAAGGCAACTACTAAAATAACATGACAAAGAGTTGCAACTAATAAGCCAATTGAAGGTATAAAATTGAATTAAAAAAATCACCAAATCAAAAAAATGGCAGAAAAGAGGGAAAGGGGAAAAGAGAAAAAAAATTGGACAAATAGGCATTCCAAGATGGTGAGGAGCAGGAGACCCAAAGTTCATCTGGTCCCAGGAATTCAGCTAGAGAACTACCAAACCATTCTGAATGCCTGTGAACACAACTGGAGAATGAAGAAAAGAGTAGTGGAAAATCTATGAACAGAAAAGCGACCACTTTCTGCAAAGAGGAGAAAAGATGGCGGAGGAGTAGGAGACCCTTTCTCAGCTGCTCCCCTGAGTCGAGTTGGATATCTACCAGGCCATCCTGAAAATCCACGGAATCAGCTTGAGATGCAGGAAGATACATCTGGATCTCTACGAATGAACATCTCCAGCGCTGAATATTGAGGTACGAAATGGGGAGCTGTGAATCCACGCACAGATATCAGAAGATAAACGGAAGGCGGAGGGAGCCCACATGCTCGGGTGAAGGGAAGCAGTAGCTACCTGCACTGGGGAGCGGACCCGACTCCCAGACCGGCACCTGCGAGGAAGCAGACTGAGACCGTGAGCCTGGGAACGCGCACAACCAGACTGAAAACCAGTGCTCCGGAGCGCTCACTGGAACCAGACTAAAACCGGGAGCTCGGAAGCGCACACGCATCCAAACTGAAAACCGGAGCCCCGGAGCGCTCACTGGAACTGGACTGATACCAGGAGCTCGGGTGCATGTGCGCGACCAGAATGAAAACCGGCGCTCTGGAGTGCACACAAGCCATACTGAAACAGGGAGCACGGTAGCTTGTGCAGGAACCGGGGGTGGCTGGAGGTGTTAGAAGCACAAAGGACAGAGACATGCCGGCCCTGGAGGTGAGGGATGGAACACCAGCTGTGGGGCTCACATTCCGGGACACTGCAGGATTTTTAGCAGCACCGACAGAAACAGAGTAAAAGTGGCCAAGAGAGCTCAGTGGAGAGTGGACTGCAATCTCTCTGTTCTGAGACAGAGGCTAGGATATGGTTACTGCTGCTCTGACTCTCAGAAGAGCCACAGAAAACCGCCGGGGAAAGCAACCAGAGAACAAAAGCCTGGAAATACTGGCTCACATTGTGCCAATCCCCATCCCCCCTCACAGGGGACGGGGCAACTCTACCCAAACAGGATTGCCTGAATATCAGTGCGGCAGGCCCTTCCCCCAGAAGGCAGGTGGAAAAATCAAGGAGCCCGCATCCCTAAGGTCCCTATAAAACAAGTGCACACTGCCTGTGTCCTGGTCAATAATTTGGGCTCTGGGCATCCCTGCAACCTCTCCTCATCAGAATGATGAGGTGGAGAAATCCCCCCCAGCAAAGAAAAGATAATGAGTCTGTGGCCTCTGCCACAGAACTGATGGATATGGATATAACCAAATTGTAAGAAATGGAGTTCAGAGTAACAATGGTCAAGATGATGTGTGAGCTTGAAAAAATTATTAATGAAAATATTAATGAGCATATAGAATCTCTAAGGGCAGAAATGAGAGTGACCTGGCAGAAATTAAAAATGCTATGAATCAAATGCAGTCTAAATTAGATGCTCTGATGGCCAGGGTAAATGAGGCACAAGAACAAATTAGTGAATTGGAGGGTGGGATGGTAGAAGAAAGCTAAAACAGAAACTTGGCTAAAAAAAAATCCAATCACAAGAATGTAGGTTACAGAAGATTACTGACTCAATGAAACGTTCCAACGTCAGAATCATCGGCATCCCCGAGGCGGTAGAGAAAGGGAGAGGTCTAGAAGAGATATTTGAATAAATTGTAGCTGAGAACTTCCCTAATCTAGCAAAGCATTCATGTCCAAGAAGCAGAGAGGACCCCTCCCAAGGTCAATGAGACTAGACCTACACCACGTCACATCATAGTATAATTCGCAAATATTAGATCCAAGGATACAGTATTGAAAGTGGCCAGGGGGAAGAAAATCCTTACGTACAGAGGGAAAAATATCAGAATAACGTCAGACCTGTCTACACAGCCCTGGAAGGCTAGGAAGGGTTGGCAGGGTATTTTCAGAGCTCTCACTGAGAAGAACATGCAGCCAAGGATCCTTTATCCAGCAAGGCTGTCATTCAGAATTGATGGAGAGATAAGGACCTTCCAGGATTGGCAGAAACTGAAGGAATTCGTAACCACCAAACCAGCCCTACATGAGATATTGAGGGGGGTTCTATAAAAGTAAAAAGGCCCCGGAGCGCCTGGGTGGCACAGCGGTTAAGCGTCTGCCTTCGGCTCAGGGTGTGATCCCGGCGTTATGGGATCAAGCCCCACATCAGGCTCTTCAGCTATGAGCCTGCTTCTTCCTCTCCCACTCCCCCTGCTTGTGTTCCCTCTCTCTCTGGCTGTCTCTATCTCGGTCGAATAAATAAATAAAATCTTTAAAAAAAATAAAAGTAAAAAGGCCCCAAAAGTGATACAGAACAGAAAATTACAATCTGTAGAAACAAAGACGTCACAGGCAAAATGACTTCATTAAAATCCTATCTCTCAATAATCACTCTCAATGCGAATGGCCTAAATTCTCCCATAAAATGCCACAGGGTTGCAGGTTGGATAAAAAGACACGACCCATCCATTTGCTGTCTACAAGAGACTCATCTTGAATCTAAAGATACATCCAGACTGAAAGTGAAGGGATGGAAAACCATTTTTCATGCCAATGGACCTCAAAAGAAAGCTGGGGTAGCAATTCTTATATCAGATTAGATTTTAAACTAACGACCGTAGTTAGAGATACAAAGGACACTATATTATTCTTAAAGGATGTATCCAGTAAGAGGATCTAACAATTATAAATATCTATGGCCCCAACAGGGGAGCAGCTAGATACACAAGACAACTCTTAACCAGAATAAAGAGACATATAGACAATAATGCATTAATAGTAGGGGACCTCAACACTCCGCTTTCAGCAATAGACAGATCACCTAAGGAGATAATCAAGAAAGAAACAAGAGCTTTGAATGATATACTAGACCAGATGGACCTCATAGATATATAGAGAACACTACACACCAGAACAACAGAATACTCATTCTTTTCGAATGCACACGGAACTTTCTCCAGAATAGACCATATACTGGGTCACAAAACAGGTCTCAACCGATACCAAAAGACAGATTATTCCCTCCATATTCTCAGACCACAGTGCTTTGAAACTGGAACTCAATCACAAGGAAAAATTTGGAAGAAACTCAAACACTTGGAAACTAAGAACCATCTTGCTCAAGAATGATTGGGTAAACCAGGAAATCAAAAATTAGATTAAACAATTTTTGGAGACGAATGAGAATGAAAACACATCAGTCCAAAATCTATGGGACACTGCAAAGGCGGTCCTAAGGGGAAAATACATAGCCATCCAAGCCTCACTCAGAAGAATAGAAAAGTCTAAAATGCAGTTTTTATATTCTCACCTCAAGAACCTGGAACAGCAACAGAGGAAAAGGCCTAACCCACGCACGAGAAGGCAGTTGATCAAGATTAGAGCAGAGATCAATGAACTAGAATCCAGGAGCACAGTAGAGCAGATCAACAGAACTAAAGCTGGTTCTTTGAAAGAATAAATAAGATTGATAAGCCACTGCAAGACTTATTCAAAAGAATAGAGAAAGGACCCAAGTTAATAAAATTATGAATGAAAGGGGAGAGATCACAACCAACACCAATGAAATAGGAAGGATCATTAGAAACTTTTATCAACAGCTTCATGCCAATAAATTGAACAACCTGGAAGAAATGGATGCTTTCCTGGAAACCTATAAACTACGAAGAGTGAAACAGGAAGAAATTATTTAAACAGAGCAATTAATTATGAAGAGATTGAAGCAGTGATCAAAAACCTCCCCAAAACAAGAGTCCAGGACCTGACGGATTCCCCAGAAAATTCTACCAAACATTCAAAGAAGAAATAATACCTATTCTCCTGAAGCTGTTTCAAAAAAATAGAAAGAGAAGGAAAACTACCAAACTCATTCTATGAGGCCAGTATTACCTTGATCCCCAAACCAGGCAACGACCCCGTCAAAAAGGAGAATTACAGACTGATATCCCTGATGAACATGGATGCCAAAATTCTCAACAAGATCCTGGCTAATAGAATCCAACAGTACATTAAAAGGATTATCCATCACAACCAAGTGGGATTCATCCCTGGGATGCAAGGGTGGTTCAACATTCACAAATCAATCAGTGTGATAGATCATATCAACAAGAAAAGAGTCAAGAACCATAGGATCCTCTCAATAGATGCAGAAAAAGTATTTGACAAAATACAGCATCCTTTCCTGATTAAAACCCTTCAGAGTGTAGGGATAGAGGTTACATTCCTCAATTTAATAAAAACCATCTATGAAAAGCCTACAGCGAATATCATTCTCAATGGGGAAAAGCTGGAAGCCTTTCCCTTAAGATCAGGAACACGACAAGGATGCCCACTCTCACCATTATTATTCAACATAATACTAGAAGTCCTTGCAATAGCAATCAGACAACAAAAAGGGATAAAAGGTATCCAAATTGGCAAAGAAGAAGTCAAACTGTCTCTCTTCGCAGATGACATGATACTCTATAAAGAAAACCCAAAAGATTCCACCCCCAAACTATTGGAACTTATAGAGCAATTCAGTAATGTGACGGGTTACAAAATCAATGCTCCGAAATCAGTTGCATTTCTATGCATGAACAATGAGACTGAAGAAAGAGAAATGAGAGAATCCATTCCATTTACAATAGCACCAAAAATCATACATTATCTCGGAATTAACTTAACCAGAGACGTAAAGGACCTATATTCTAGAAACTACAAATCATTCTTGAAAGACATTGAGGAAGACACAAAAAGATGGAAAAACATTCCTTGCTCATGAATTGGAAGAATAAACATAGTTAAAATGTCTATGCTACCCAGAGCAATCTACAATTTCAATGCTATCCCAATCAAAATACCAATGACATTTATCAAAGAACTGGAACAAACAGCCCTTAAATTTGTGTGGAACCAGAAAAGGCCCCGAATCGTCAAGGAATTGTTGAAAAGGAAAAACAAAGCTGGGGCATCACAATGCCGGATTTTGAGCTGTACTACAAATCTGTGATCACCAAGACAGCATGGTAGTGGCACAAAAACAGACACATAGACCAATGGAACAGATTAGAGACCCCAGAAATGGACCCTCAACTTTTTGGGCAACTAATCTTTGATAGAGCAGAAAAAATCATCCAGTAAAAAAAAGACAGTCTCTTCAATAAATGGTGCTGGGAAAATTGGACAGCTACATGCAAAAGAATGAAACTTGACCACTCTCTCACACGATACACAAAGATAAACTCCAAATGGATGAAAGACCCCGATGTCAGACAGGAATCCATCAAAATCATAGAGGAGAACATAGGCTGCAACCTCTTTGACATCAACCACAGCAACTTTATTCATGACACATCTCCAAAGGCAAGAGAAAGAAAAGAAAAAATGAACTTGTGGGACTTCATCAAGATCAAAAGCTTCTGCACAGCCAAGGAAACAGTCAAAAAACTAAGAGGCAGCCCACAGAATGGGAGAAGATATTTGCAAATGACACTACAGATAAAAGACTGGTATCCAAGATCTACAAAGATTTTCTCAAGCTCAATACACCAGAAACAAATAAACAAATCATAAAATGGGCAGAAGATATGAACAGATACTTTTCCAATGCAGACATACAAATGGCTAACAGACATATGAAAAAATGTTCATTAGCCATCAGGGAAATTCAAATCAGAACCACACTGAGATACCAACTTACGCCAGTTAGAATGGCAAAAATTGACAAGGCAGGAAATAACAAATGTCGGAGAGTATTTGGAGAAAGGGGATCCCTCTTACATTGTTGGTGGGAATGCAAGTTGGTGCAGCCACATTGAAAAACAATGTGGAGGTCCATCAGAAAGTTAAAAATTGAGCTACCCTATGATCCAGCAATTGCACTACTGGGTATTTAACCCATAGATACAGTTGTGGTGAAGAGAAGGGCCATATGCACCCCAATGTTCATAGCAGCATTGTCCACAATAGCTAAATCGTGGAAGGACCCGAGATGCCCTTCAATAGATGACTGGATTAAGAAGACGTGGTCCATATATAAAATGGAATATTACTCAGCCTTCAAAAAGAATGATTTGTCATCATTCGCTGCAACATGGATGGTACTGGAGGAGATAATGCTAAGTGATATAAGTCAAGCTGAGAAAGACAATCGTCATATGGTTTCACTCATTTATTGAACATAAGGAGTAGGAAGATCAGTAGGAGAAGAAAGGGAAGAAGAAAGGGAGGGGGTAAACAGGAGGGGGAATGAACCATGAGAGACTATGGACTCTGGGAAACAAACTGAGGGCTTCAGTGGGGAGGGGTGTGGGGGAATGGGGTAGGCTGGTGATGGGTATTAAGGAAGGCACGTATTGCATGGTGCACTGGGTGTTATGCGCAAGTAATGAATCATGGAACTTTACATAAAAACTAGGGATGTACTGTATGGTGAGTAACATAAGATAATAAAAAATATATTATTATAAAAAAAAAAAGGACCCATCTTTTTGATTGGATGTCCTTTGCTCACTCATTCAATTCTGCTGAGTCAGGGGAGCTCCCTACTATGCTGGTGGTAACCTCTAACAAGGTCATGTTATCCTGATTCAGCCACTATTACTCTTTTCTTTTAGCTTTTTCCTTCTTTTGTTACTGTTTGATAGTCAAGTTGATAGACTCTTCATCTACAATTAATTGAAAAAATTTCAATCCTTCGTTGCCTAAAAAAAAGTTCATTGGTCTTCTATATTTTTCCTTTTTCCTTATAGAAGCATGGCTAACTTGTGTAGATGCATAGTGCTATTCTGCTTTTCCACTCTTATTGTCAATGTTGATGGGTAAGGTGAGCTCTGGGCTCTGAGGGCAAGACTGCAGAGAATGTGAGTGACTTCAGCGGAAGCTCATTCTTTTCTGGACCAAACTGGTATCATTGGATGTACTTCATTTCAGGCTCAGCTCATGTGATGCTGTGCATTAATCTTTGGGTTCTGCTCACATCTCTTACTTTCACTCTCTCTCTATTTTGGGATTATTTCAGGTGTGTATATGTGTTTGTATGTGGGTGTGTGAGTATGTATACATATGCATGAGCATGGCTGTGAATTTTAAGGACAGGTAGTTGTGAAAGTAGCTCCATTGGCATCATTATTTACCCCTTGTCTGAGTCACCATGGATGGTAGGATTTATACCCAACTCTTGTCACATGTTTATTACACCGTGTAAATATGGGCTGCCTCTTCCTTGCATTGGCGCAACTTCAGGAGGCCACAGTGGTGAAGGAGGTGCATAAGGCCTTCTGTGCATGGGCCTCTCTTCTTACTAGAAATTATGGGACTGTCCAAGTTTCAGATTCTAAAAGTTTAGTACTTGGATCACTCAATTTGGAGATGGTTAATGTTAGCTAATTGAGGAAAAATTACTTCAATGTAAGTTGATTTGTGTTGCTCACCTATCTTTACTAGTGATACTATATGTCTTCTTTCACCATTCTGTCTGTTTTAACGTTTCTGAAAAGGGTCAAATGACACATATTTATCTTCGATTCTTGCCAAGTTTATTTAAACTTGTAGAAATGAAGTTATGTAGAATAGTCTTACAGGGTCAGTTTTAGTGCTATCTGAATGCCATTGAGGGGAAGGAGAAGGGAGTGTAATTCTGGAGAGTGTTCAAGGATAAGCATTTAGTGAGTTTCCATTATAGATACAGTAGAACCCAAATATACCCTGGGGGTTCCTGACATCTTGAGTTCTGTATAAGATTAAATCTAGACATGAACAAAATTGAAAAATCTTTAGCTAGGTTGACCAAGAAAAATGGAATGAAGACTCACATTGCCAAAATCAGGAATAAAGTCGGGGACATTATTACTTACCTTAGAGGAATAAAAGAGATTATAAGTGATTCCTATGCCAACACGTTAGATAACCTAGACAAATTCCTAGGAAGACTGAACTACCAAAACAAGAAGAAATGGAAATCTAAATAGGCTTACAAGAAGTAAAGAGACTGAGTTAGTAATAAAAAAAAAGACTTCCTACAAAGAAAAACCTAGGCCCAGGTGGCTTCACTGAAGAATTCTACCAAACATTTCAGAAGAATTCATACCAGGGGCGCCTGGGTGGTGCAGTCGTTAAGCGTCTGCCTTTGGCTCAGGGCGTTATCCCGGCGTTATGGGATCGAGCCCCACATCAGGCTCCTCCGCTATGAGCCTGCTACTTCCTCTCTCACTCCCCCTGCTTGTGTTCCCTCTTTCGCTGGCTGTCTCTCTGTCAAATAAATAAATGAAATCTTTAAAAAAAAAAAAAGAAGAATTCATACCAGTTCTTCACAAAGTCTTCCAAAAAACAGAAGAAAACACTTCTCACTCATTTTATGAGGCCAGTATTACCCTGATACCAAAACTAAACAAAGACATATGAAAACTACAGAGCAATATCTCTTATAAATATGGATGAAAAATCTTTGGGATATTACTACCAAACCAAATCCAGTACATTTAAAAAGGATTATATATCATGACTAAGTGTGATTTATCCCAGAAAAGCAAGGCCAGTTCAATATAGAAAAATCAAAGTAATCCACCATAGTAATAGAATAGAGGACAAAACCCGTAGCCTATCTCAATAGAAGCAGAAGCATTTATCAATCTGACATCCCTTCATGATAAAAATACTCAACATATCAGGAACAGAAGGGAATTTCCTCAGCCTGGTAACAGGCGTTTATAAGAACCTGCAGCTAACGTTGTACTTAGTGGTGAAAGACTGACTGCTTTCTGAAATGAGGAATAAGATGAGTATCTCGGCTCTGACTACTGCCTTCATCATTGTAGTGGAGCGTCTAGCCAGGGCGGTTAGGCAAGAGAAAGAAACAAAAGGCATTGAAATTGAAAGGAAGGAAATAAAACTATTCCTATTTCAGATGGCATGATCTTGTATATAAAAAATTGCAAGCAATCTACACACATAACTATTAGAGAGTTATTTTGAGTTCAGCAAAAATTAATTATACATAGCTAATTGACTTCTATTCCGCATGGAACATGAATTTGTGAAAACTCCCAGAGTCCTTATGTATTTATGGTCATTTCCGCTCTGGGGCCTGCTTTCAGTGGATCTGTGTTCCAAATACCATTGACCTAGATACCTCACTAACTTTCTTGATCAGTTTCTATTCTACACGTCACTTACACAAAAGCATCCTTAAGCAAGTAGGTTTTTGTTTTTTTGAGTGGGAGAAAATGTGAAGGGGTTAATAAAAGAAGGATCTATAGCACAGCAGTGCAAACAAATTGAACGTCAGTCATGCTCTTTCTAAAAATGTCTCTTGGCTGCTCCTTATCAGGTTGCTCACTTATCCTTGTCTTATCCTGAGCCTCCCCTTCTTCTCCCTCAACCCAAGCAAAGAACTAGAGTACAAAAACAAAGTTAAAGAAGGTTAATCATCGTTGGTGGTTAATTGAGTCACTGATGATACACCAGCTTAAAGCTTTCATCTTAGACTCTAAAGGGCTTGTAATAGAATGGAATAAGAAAAATTCTGGTGCCAAAGATTATTACAATTTTCACTTCATGGCACCTGATTTCAAAGCAGGTAAAGATGTATTCTTGACAAAAGTTTTATTCTTGAAAGAAAATAATTTTTAAATATTTTATTTATTTATTTGAGAGACAGAGAGAGAGCATAAGCAGTGGGGAGGGGAAAAGGGAGAGGGAGAAGCAGGATCCCTCCTGACACCAGGTCTTGGTCCCAGGACCCTGGGATCATGACCTAAGCCAAAGGCAGATGCTTCACTGACTGAGCCATCCAGGCACCCTTATTCTTGAAAATTTTATCTAAAGAAAAAGACATATACATCTCAAAAGCTTATTAGAAGAAATCTCAGAAACAATTTCTTGCTTCACATTTCAGTTTGCTAGAGTTAACACGTTTATCTGTTTGAAGGCTGAAGCATTTGGTAGAATATCATTAATTTGATCAGTGAAAACAAATTTGTATGCCATTCAATGCACACATGCATGCACATCACTACCCTTAGTTAAACATTGTGTATATAACAGTAAGTATGCATTTTTTGGTGGGTGAGTGATAATGTATAGATTACTGAAAGACTTTTGTGGAGGATATGAAGTGAACTGAGTTTGAGTGTGGGGGCAAAGATGAGTAGGTGGGGAACTTGGAGGAACATGTGGTGGTGAGTATGGCGATTGGGGGGAGGGGATTGCATGTCCAAGAAAAAAATCTGTCCATTTGTTGCCTCATTTATTTATTCAACAAATATTTATTGAATGGTATATATGCAAGGCAATATTGTAAGTCCTGAGTGAGGGGAGGGAAAGTTGAGGGTAGGAAAGCTAATCAGATCATTGTAAGGTCTTGGTCATTTCCAGTCTCAGATTCTTTTGGCACATTTACTATACAACAGGGCAAGCACAGGCAAGAGGGTATAAGCTTAAGTCAGGGTTATGGTGAAGCTGTAGTTCTAGGGAGAGCTCTCAGATGGTGGGAGGTCAGCTGCTTAGATGCCCACTGATGTGGAGAACAAATGCAAAAGAAATGTAGAAAAAAATTAAATTTCCTTACAACTTGCTGCCCATTGACAAGTACTTGGGACAGGCAGAGTGACTTTCCTCCAGGCACTCAACTGCCTCGGTGTTAATACTTTGCTAGAGGCAAAAGGCAACCTTAGTTTGACATTAGCCTGACCTCCAGGATCCTTTAAGTCTTCTTGAACATATAAAAATCCCTTTGGAAACTTCCTTTATCTCTACCCCCTGCCCCCAAGATACATGTTAGCAGTCATCCTCCAAGCATATGGCCCACTGATATACATCTGAAGGGTCTCATGACTAAGGTTTCACTAGACAGCAATAAATGATCCCTCAAAGTCCTGGAAACCTGCTTCCAGATTCCTTAGAGACTTAGATTATCCCTAATCCTCCTCCCTACTTGAAAATATATAATCAGTCACCCATCACAACCCCAGCGCAGCTCTTTCTGGCCACAGGTCCTGTCCTTGTGCATTAATAAAACCACCCTTTTGCACTGAAGATGTCTCAAGAATTCTTTCTTGACTGTTCACCCCTGAACCCCAAAATTATATCACATCAGCCGTGATCTGAAGTTTGAGGTGAAGCTATTGAGGTGACTCTGCACGGTTTAGACCAATATCTCAGAGAAACCGCTTTGTTATCAACGCAGGTTCCCTGCGAGAGCGACATAGAGCTGGCTCACAAAGGACCAATAGTGCCCTGGGGGGTGGTTTCAATACTCTTGAAACCTAAGGTGTTGAATTGCTTCCCCAAATGCTTTTGTTTTTAGGCTGCCTGCTGAGAAGTTCTATTTCTTCTGAATAGGGACAAACACAAAGTGGAATAAATAATTTTGGGTGGGAGTAAGGAGGATACAGATAATTAAATGCAGAACAAGGATTGCTACATCTATTAAATTCTTTGGCTTCAGGGAATTTCAAAAAATAAAAGGGTGGTTTTTAGTACTATTTTTCCAAGGAAAGAATTGGCAGTAATTTAATCATGTTCTGAAATCTCAATTTTAACCCAGTCATCAGACATCAGACTAATTTTAACAAATCCATTTATTAAATATTAACAAATGGTTTCTAAACACCATTCTACACTTAAAAAACCAAAACCCAAACATGGGCTCCTTAGAGGCATGGAGAATGGTTTACACACTTTTATTTTAAGTAGGCTCCATGATGGACAAAAGAGGGGCTGAACTCACAACCCTGAGATGGAGACCTGAGCTGAAATCAAGAGTTGGACAGTTAACCGACTTGAGCCACCGATGTGCCTCACACTTTCACACACTTATAAAACAACATAAATGGATTTATTCTAAATGTTATACTCTGCTTTGTTTTTTCTTTTACCTAATGAATTGGGTTATTTACATTTCCATGTCAGTATATATAGGTGCACCCCATTTGTACGTGGCTGCACTGACATTACTTCGACCTCTCAGACTATTCATTGATTCACCTTCAGGCCAATTTTTGTTTCCACCATTACTGACAATGCTGCAAAGAATGTTTTTGTACATATAACTTTATGCCTATGTGTGGATGACATTGTTTTTTTTCTGAGTGTCATGAGCAGCCCCTGCAGGGTCCTGAGCTAAGAAGGGCATGCATAGAAGTAAATTTTATTGTGACCGCTTTGGCTGCAGTGTTGAGAAAAGACAGGACTAAGAAGAGATGGTGGAGGTTCTGGGGAAATCTCTGCAGCATCCCTGGAGGGGGTCACCATTGCACTCACATGTCTGAGGAAAGAGACTTAACACCAAGATGGGTGCCCCTTCCTCAATTCCGAATTGTGCAGGACTCAGTCTGTGTATTCTTCTGTCTAGTTTAGCTTCATCTCCTTGAAGATTAGGGTCCTAGGATGCTATAAACAGAACAGAACTCTGGAGTGCCACAGACAGTGGAAATTTGCAAGTGGCTTTCCTCTCCATTGTGGAAAAATTATTCCATTCTGTATTTTCAGCTAAAGATTAGTTTGAACAACAGCTGGCCTTTCCTTGTTAATATCTTCAAGCTGTAGGAGCAACTTGCTGCCCAAGCAGTTTCTCATGGGGCCCTAACCCGTGGGCTCCCACACTGATACCTTTCCTGTACAGGCCCTGACAGTGGCAGATAGCTCGTATACTTCACTAATGTCTCACCGTGGAGCCCTGTGCTCCCCAGGTGCTGTATATTTTACAAAAAGAGTGGTGTTTTTGCAACTACTGAATCATCGAACTTTACATCAAAAACCAGGGATGTGCTGTGTGGTGACTAACATAATATAATAAAAAAAATTAAAAAAAAACGAGTGGTATTTTTTAGAATTAATGAATACCATGTTGGTGTCTTTTTGTTTCCTAATGGGAGTCACAAGAAATATGGCCTAAAAATGTCAAGACACAAGGTTAACTTTGACAAGGAAATAGCAGTTGTCCATAGAAGCTAAGACCTCTTACATGTCCCGGAAGGCAAGAGCTATGAGGGTTGCTTGAGCTGTTATTTATAGTGTCGAGCATGTGCACAATCCTGAAATGCCATCTGCCAAATAAAGAACAGAACAAACCTTTCTCTCGGAAGCTTTTTATAAGCTGAAGGCCCAAGCTAGGACAGCATGTTCTCCTTAATACAGAGAATTTACAGGCAGGATGTGAAATGGTGGGTGGTCTCCGTGGAGGAGAGTCTGTACGGATATTTATTTGAAGACTGGTGGAGTCCTGTCCTTCACATGCGGACACTTAGACATTTAATGAAGGTGACCCTGGGAAGCCTGAGGTTTAATTTTCCCCAGTTTGGTCGCTAGGAGGAGCACGGACATAGCGACCCATGTTTTCTGAAATCCTGGTCAGTTTCAGGAATTACACTTGGAAGGTTTAAGTTGGGTAAAGTCTCAGCTCCAACGTTTTCCTTCCTCCTCGGGTGACTGTTTCATTTGCTGTGAGAACTCCCTGAGGCTAGAATACGGAATGTGCTGAAACCATGGAGGACGGTGCTATGAGATTTTGCTTTCTGCTCTCATTGCCAGCCCCACCGCAGTGACAGAATTCACTAGGAATCAGTTAAAATTTGGATCAGTTTCAGATGCTTTCAGGGCACCTGTTTCCCACATCATCTAGAATATTTCTGCATTTCCTCTTGGGCATGTTCAGAATGATAGGAAAACACAGAAATCTTAGGAACAGGTTTCAATATACGTGAATGAAGTATGCCTCATTCTTATTAATAACTTTTTTTGTTCATGTAAATATTTTAGGTACTATTTTTTTTAAACTGGGTTTTATGAAACGTGGAAATGCATTTTTTTTCCTATGTGCTTGACATTTCAGCTTATGTGGTTTCTTTTTTTTTTTTTTAATTTTATTTTATTATATTATGTTAATCACCATACAGTACATCCCCAGATTCCGATGTAAAGTTTGATGCTTCATTAGTTGCGTATAACACCCAGTGCACCATGCAATACGTGCCCTCCTTACTACCCATCACCAGTCTATCCCATTCCCCCACCCCCTCCCCTCTGAAGTCTTCAGTTTGTTTCTCATAGTCCATAGTCTCTCATGTTTCATTCCCCCTTCTGATTACCCCCCTTTTCTTTATCCCTTTCTTCCCCTACCGATCCTCCTAGTTCTTATGTTCCATAGATGAGAGAAATCATATGATAATTGTCTTTCTCTGCTTGACTTATTTCACTTAGCATTATCTCCTCCAGTGCCGTCCATGGTTGCAGCAAATGTTGAGAATTCGTTCTTTCTGATAGCTGAGTAATATTCCATTGTATATATGGACCACTCAGCTTATGTGGTTTCTTAGGCTTAAACTATTTTGAGACTGTGAAGAATAAAAGTGGTCTGTTAGGGTGGTGGGATGGAAAGTGAATTAAAACTTGCTCTCATTAATGTTGGTGTGATTTTATTAAGACAACACTAATAATACCAATAGCTTGAGAAATTTATTTTTTCTTCAATTTCAAAATCGAGTGCTTTTTCTTGGCTCTATCTGGTAAGAATGTCAATCATTTCTCCATATTCTCCATCCCCATTCTCCATGTCATCCGTAACATTTTTTATTTAATACTTAGCCAAAGATGTCTAATTAGAAAAATGTTACTTTTATTGCATAACAAGTGACTTGAGATTTTTTTGCATTTGGTATTAATGAATATTAAGTTCTGTTTGTCTTTAATGTGAAGTTGTACTGCAATTATAGTTGATAGAGGAGATACAATTTGAATAATAAATTTAATCATTTTTTCAAATCTTGTATGATATTGCATTCATTCACAGATTCATTTTTGTTTAGAAAAGTGACAATATTCTTATATATTTAAAATATACTTTTTAAAGATTTTATTCATTTATTTGCCAGAGAGAGAGAGAGTGCACAAGTGTGGGGAGCGTCAGGCAGAGGGAGAAGCAGGCTCCCCTTCGAGCAGGGAGCCCCACGCAGGACTTGATTCCAAGACCCTGGGATCATGACTTGAGCCGAGGGGAGATGCTTAACCAACTGAGCCACCCAGGCACCCCTGTTTAAAATATTTAAATGTGATTAAAAAATAAGACTTATTATTTTCCAAATTACCATCAAAATTAGCACTGTGTGATATTAAAGTAATCTATATATAGGACTTTATGATTTCAGGGATTTCTTTTATGAGCTAGATAGGAGGTATTTGTGCTCTTCTGAAATATTTTACAGTATCTAACAAACTCAAACATTTTATTTATTATTATTATTTTAAAGATTTTATTTATTTATTTGACAGAGACAGTGAGAGACAACATTAGCAGGGGAAGCAGGAGAGGGAGAAGCAGTCTCCCCGCTGAGCAAGGAGTCTGACATGGGGCTCAATCTCAGGGCCCTTGGTTGCTGACCTGAGCTGAAGGCAGACACTTAATGACTGAGCCACCCAGGCACCCCTTATTTATTACTTTTTAAAAAATTTTTATTTCAATTCAATTTAATTAACATATACTGTATTAATAGTTTCAGAGGTAGAATTCAGTGATTCATCAGTTGCCTATAAGACCCAGTGTTCATTCCTTTAAGTGCTGCCTTAATGCCCATCACCCCGTTACACCATTTCCCCAGCCACCTCTGTCCAGCAACCTTTAGTTTGTTCCCTATAGTTAAGAGTCTCTTATGGGGGGCACCTGAGTGACTCAGTCGGTTAAGCCTCTCCCTTTGGCTCAGGTCATGATACCAGGGTCCTGGGATGGAGCCCTGCATAGGGCTCCCTGCTCAGCGGAGAGCCTGCTTCTCCCTCTCCCTTCCCCTGCTGTGTTCTCTCTCGCTCTCATAAATAAAAATGAAAAATATATAAAAAACCCAAACCCTAAGCACCCCTCCAAAACAAACAAAAAAACCCCAAGACTCTCTTCTAGTTTGCCTCGCTGTTTTCCTGTTATTTTATTTTTCCTTTCCTTCTCCTATGTTCCTGTGTTTTGTTTCTTAAATTCCACCTATGAGTGAAATCATACGATATTTGTCTTTCTCTGACTTACTTATTTCACTTAGCATAATACCCTTCAAGTTCCATCCACATTGTTGCAAATGGCAAGATTTCATTCTTTTGGATGGCTGAGTAATAATTCCCTTCTGAATATATATCACATCTTCTTATCCATTCATCTGTCAATGTACAGATGTTCTTTGTAGACAGAGAAGTCTTTGTAGATCTTGGATACCAGTCTTTTATCTGTAGTGTTGTTTGCAAATATCTTCTCCCATTCTGTGGGACAGATGTTCCCTTTCCATCTTTTGGCTATTGTGGACATTGCTGCTATACACATTGGGGTGCAAATGCCCCTTTGGATCACTATGTTTGTATCCTTTGGATAAATACCTCATAGTGCAATTGATGGGTCATAGGGTAGTTCTATTTTTAGCTTTTTGAGGAATCACCATACTGTTTTCCAGAGTGGCTGCACCAGCTTGCATTCCCACCAACAATATAAGAGGGTTTCCCTTTCTCTGCATCCTTGCCAATATTTGTTGTCTCATGAGTTGTTCATTTTAGCCATTCTGACAGGTCTGAGGTGGTATCTCATTGTGGTTTTGATGTGTATTTCCCTGGCGCCCAGTGATGTTGAGCATCTTTTCATGTGTTTGTTGGCCATTTGTAGGTGTTCTTTGGAAAAATGTCTGTTCATGTCTTCTGGCAGTTTTTTTGTTTAAGATTTTATTTATTTATTTGACAGAGACAGTGAGAGAGGGAACACAAGCAAGGGGAGTGTGAGAGGAAGAAGCAGGCTTCCCACCAAGCAGAAAGCCCGATGCAGGGCTCAATCCCAGGACCCTGGGATCATGACCTGAGCTGAAGGCAGATGCTTAATGGCTGAGCCACCCAGGCGCCACTTCTGCCTATTTCTTGACTGGATTTTTTGATTTTTGACTTTTGAGTTTGATGAGATCTTTACAGATTTTGGATACTAGCCCTTTTTCTGATAAGACATTTGCAAATTTCTTCTCCCATTCCATAGGTTGCCTTCTAGTTTTGTTAACTGCTTCCTTTGCTGTGCAAAAGCTTTATATCTTGATCAAGTCCTGATAGTTCATTTTTGTTACGTTTCTCTTACCTTTGGAGATGTGTCTAGCAAGAAGTTGCTGTGGCTGAGGTCAAAAAAGTTGTTGGCTGCTTTCTACTCTAGGATTTTGATGGATTCCTGTCTCACATTTAGGTCTTTCATCGAATTTTAGTTTATTTTTCTGGTATGGTGTAAAAAGTGGTCAAGTTTCATTCTTTTCCATGTGGCTGTCCAGTTTTCCAAACACCATTTGTTGAAGAGACTGTCTTTTTTCCATTGGATATTCTTTCTGGCCTTGTTGAAGATTAGTTGTCCATAGAGTTGAGGGTCCATTTCTGGGTTCTCTATTCTGTTCCATTTATCTATGTGTCTGTTTTTGTGCTAGTACCATACTGTCTTGATGATGACAGCTTTGTAATACAGCTTGAGAGAAATAATAAAGATTGAGTAGAAATCAATAATAAAGAAATAAAAAAAACAGTAGAACAGGTCAACAAACCTAGGAGCTGGTTCATTGAAAGAATTAATAAGATTGATAAAAGATTGATGGAATCGTGATGCCTCCAGGTTTGCTTTTCTTTTTCACATTCCTTTGACTATTCTTTGGGTCTTTTCTGGTTCCATACAAATTTTAGGATTGTTTGTTCCAGCTCTGTGAAAAATACTGATAGTATTTTGATAGGGATTGCATTGAATATGTAGGTTGCTTTGGGTAGCATAGACATTTTAATAATATTTGTTCTTGCAATCCATGAGCATGGAATGTTTTTCCAATTCTTTGTGTTTGCCTCAATTTCTTTCATTCTGTAGTTTTTGGAGTACAGATCCTTTAGCTCTTTGGTTGGTTGATTCTTAGGTATCTTACAGTTTTTGGTGCAAATGTAAATGGAATCGATTCTTTGGTTTCTCTTTCTTCTGCCTCATTGTTAGTTATAGAAACGCAACTGATTTCTGAGCATTGATTTTATATCCTGTGACTTTGCTGAATTCCTGTATTAGTTCTAGCAGTTTTTGGGTAGAGTCTTTTGGGTTTTCCACATAGAGTATCATGGTGTCTGTGAGAGTGAGAGTTTGACTTATTTGCCAATTTGGATGCCTTTTATTTCTTTCTGTTGTCTGATTGCTGATGCTAGGACTTTTAGTACTATGTTGAACAACAGTGGTGAGAGTGGACATTGCTGTTGTGTTCCTGACCTTAGGGAAAAAGCTCTCAGTTTTTCCCTGTTGAGGATGATATTTGCTGTGGGTTCTTTGTATATGGCTTTTATGATATTGAGGTATGTTCCCTCTATCCATACATGGCAGGGAGTTTTTATGAAGAAAGAACACTGTATTTTGTCAAATGTTCTTTCTGCATCTATCGAGAGGATCATATTGTTCTTGTCCTTTCTTTTATTAATGTGGTGTACCACACTGAATGATTTGTGGAAATTGAACCACCCCTGCAGCCCAGGAATAAATACCATTTGGTCCTGGTGAATAATCCTTTTGAAGAGCTGTTGGATTCTATTAGCTAGTATCTTGACGAGGGCTTTTGCATCCATGTTCATCAGGAATATTGCTCTATATTTCTTCATTTTGGTGTGGTCTTTGGTTTTAGGATCAAGGTAATGCTGGCCTCACAGAATGAGTTTGGAAGTTTTCCTTCCATTTCTATTTTTTTATAATAATTTTTTATTATGTTATGTTAGTCACCATACTGTACATCCCAAGTTTTTGATGTAAAGTTCCATGATTCATTACTTGCGCATAACACCCAGTGCACCATGCAATACGTGTCCTCCTTAATACCTATCACCGGCCTATCCCAATCCCCCACCCCCTACCCTCTGAAGCCCTCAGTTTGTTTCCCAGAGTTCATAGTCTCTCATGGTTCATTCCCCCTCCTGTTTACCCCCTCCCTTTCTTCTTCCCTTTCTTCTCCTACCGATCTTCCTACTTCTTATGTTCCATAAATGAGTGAAACCATATGACAATTGTCTTTCTCAGCTTGACTTATTTCACTTAGCATTATCCCCTCCAGTCCCGTCCATGTTGCTGCAAATGTTGGGTAGTCATTCTTTTTGATGGCTGAATAATATTCCATTGTATATATGGACAACATCTTCTTAATCCAGTCATCTGTTGAAGGGCATCTCGGCTCCTTCCACAATTTAGCTATTGTGGACAATGCTGCTATGAACATTGGGATGCATATGGCCCTTCTCTTCACTACATCTGTATCTATGGGGTAAATACCCAGTAGTGCAATTGCTGGATCATAGGGTAGCTCAATTTTTAACTTTTTAAGGGACCTCCACACTGTTTTCCAAAGTGGCTGTACCAACTTGCATTCCCACCAACAATGTAAGAGGGATCCCCTTTCTCCACATCCTCTCCAACCTTTGTTATTTCCCGCATTGTCAATTTTTGCCATTCTAACTGGCATAAGGTGGTATCTCAGTGTGGTTCTGATTTGAATTTCCCTGCTGGCTAATGAACATTTTTTCATGTGTCTGTTAGCCATTTGTAGGTCTTCATTGGGAAAGTGTCTGTTCATATCTTCTGCCCATTCTATGATTTGTTTATTTGTTTCTCGTGTATTGAGCTTGAGAAATTCTTTGTAGATCTTGGATACCAGTCTTTTTATCTGTAGTGTCATTTGCAAATATCTTC
Source organism: Ailuropoda melanoleuca (assembly GCF_002007445.2). Taxonomy (NCBI): domain Eukaryota; kingdom Metazoa; phylum Chordata; class Mammalia; order Carnivora; family Ursidae; genus Ailuropoda; species Ailuropoda melanoleuca. The sequence goes on from NW_023179820.1 coordinate 1,160,012, forward strand.
TCCCATTCTGTGGGCTGCCTCTTAGTTTTTTTGACTGTTTCCTTGTCTGTGCACAGCCAAGGAAACAGTCAAAAAAAACCATTTCTATTTTTTGAAACAGCTTCAGAGGAATAGGTATTAATTCTTCTTTAAATATTTGGTAAAATTCCACTGGGTGGCCATATGGCCCTGGACTCTTGTTTTTTTGGAAGATTTTGGATTACTGCTTCAATTTCCTTTCTGGTTATGCATCTGTTCAGGTTTTCTATTTCTTCCTGTTTCAGTTTTGGTAGTTTATGTGTTTCCAGGTTGCATCCATTTCTTCCAGATTGCCTAATTTGTTGGCATATAATTGTTCATAATATTCTCTTATAATTGTATTTCTTCAGTTTTGGTTGTGACCTTTCCTTTTTTGTCCATGATTTTATTGACTTGGGTCCTTCCTTTTTTCTTTTAGATAAGTCTGGCTACTAGTTTATCAATCTTATTAATTCTTTCAATGAACCAGCTCCTAGGTTTGTTGACATGTTCTGTTTTTTTTAAAATTTCTTTATCATTGATTTCTAGTCAATCTTTATTATTTCTCTCTCTTGCAGGATTTAGGCTTTATTTGCTGTTCTTTTTCCAGCTCTTCTGGTGTAAGCTAAGTTTGTGTATTTCAGTCTTTTCTTGTTTCTTGAGGAAGGCCTGTATTGCTACATACTTCCCTCTTAGTACTGCCTTTGCTGCATCCCAAAGGCTTTGAACTGTCGTGTTTTCATTTTCATTTAGTTCCATGTATTTTTAAAAAAAATTCTGCTTTAATTTCCTGGTTCACCTTTTCATTCATTATTAACATGTTCTTTAACCTCCATGTATTTGTGGTCCTTCCAGATTTTTTCCTGTGGTTGGCTTCAAGTTTTAAAGCATTGTGGTCTGAAAATATGCATGGTGTAATCTTAATTTTTTTGTCCCGGTTGAGTCCTGATTTGTGACCCAGTATGTGGTCTATCCTGGGGAATGTTCCATGTGCACTTGAGAAGAGTGTGTATTTTGCTGCTTTAGGGTGAAATGCTGGGAATATATCTATGAAGCTCATTCGGTCCAGCGTTTCATTCAAAGCCTTGTTTTCTTGTTGATCTTCTGCTTAGATGATCTGTCCGTTGCTGTGAGTGGGGTGTTAAAGTCCCCTACTATTATTATCAATGAGTTTCTTTAATATTGTTAATAATTGGTTTACATATATGGTTGCTTCCAAGTCGGGGGACAAATATTTACAATTGTTAGATCTCCTTGCTGGATAGACCCTTTTATTACAAGATAGTGTCCTTCTTCATCTTTTATTACAGTCTTTGACTTAAAATTTAGTTTCCCTGATATAAGGATGGCTACTCCAGCTTTCTTTTGTTGTCTATTGTTGTGATAAATGGTCTCCACCCCCTCACTTTCAATCTGGAGGTGTGTTTGGGTCTAAAATGAGTCTCCCATAGACAGCATATGGATGGGTCTTGTTTTTTTATCCATTCTGGTACCCTATGTGTTTTGGTTAGAGCATTTAGTCCATTTACATTCAGAGTAATTCTTGAAAGATATGAAGTTAGTGCCATTGTATTGCCTGTTAAGTCACTGTTCCTGTAGATCGTCTCTTTTCCTTTCTGGTGTTTGTTACTTTTGGGGTGTCTCTTCACTGAAAGGATCACCTTTAATATTTCTTGCAGGGCTGGTTTGGTGTTCACAAACTTGTTTAGTTTTTGTTTGTCCTGGAAACTCTTTATCTGTCTTTCTATTCTGAATGACAGCCTTGCTGGATAGAGTATTCTTGGCTGCATATTTTTCTCATTTAGCACATTGAATATATCATGCCAGTCCCTTCTGGACTGCCAGGTCTGTGTGGACAGGTCTGCTGGTAGCCTTATGTTTTTACCCTTGTAGGTTAAGGACCTTTTGTCCCAAGCTGCTTTCAGGATTTTCTCTTTATCTTTGAAATTTGCAAGCTTCACTGATATATGTCAAGGTGTTGACTTATTTTTATTGAATTTGAGGGAGGTTCTCTTTGCCTCCCAGTCTTGAATGCCTGTTTCCTTCCAGATTAGGGAAGTTCTTAGCTACAGTGTTTTCAATTAAGCCTTTTGCTCCTCTCTCCCATTCTGTGTCTTCAGGGACCACTATTATCTGGGTATTATTTCACTTCATGAAATTGCTGAGTTCTCTAAGTCTCCCTTTGTGATCCAGTAGCTAGTTAGCTTGCTTTCTTTTGCTTTCTTTCTTTCTTTCTTCTTTCTTTCTTTCTTTCTTTCTTTCTTTCTTTCTTTCTTTCTCTTTCTTTTTTTTTTCTCTGCTTCCTTATTTTCCATCATTTTATCTTCTATATCTTCTGCCTTGTTCATCTTTGGTTTTTCAGGCTCTATTTGACTAGATCTTTGTAATAGTTGTTTCAATTTCAGCCTGACTAGATTTTAGTTATTTTACTTCTGAAGAAAGGGGTTCTCTAGCGTCTTCTTTGCTTTTTTCAAGCCCAGCTAGTATCTTTTTTTTTTAAAGATTTTATATATTTATTTGACAGAGAGAGAGACAGCCAGCGAGAGAGGGAACACAAGCAGGGGGAGTGGGAGAGGAAGAAGCAGGCTCCCAGTGGAGGAGCCTGATGCAGGGCTCGATCCTGGGACTCTGGGATCACACCCTGAGCCGAAGGCAGACACTTAAAGACTGAACCACCCAAGCGCCCCAAGCCCAGCTAGTATCTTTACAATCATTGTTTTAAATTCTAGTTCAGTCAATTTTACTTATATCCCTATTCATTGAATCCCTGGTGATAAGTATTACATTCTGTTCTTTCTTTTGGGATGAGTTTCTCCATCTAGTCATTGTGTCCAGAAAAGAAAGGAGGAAAGAAAAAGAAGAGAAAAAAATCCAGCAAGACCAGCAATAACAACCACCACCACAACAACAATGACTTTAGGAAGTGTTTCTGGTGTACACTGTGTACACACTGTTGTTGTGTTTTGGCTGCTCTTTCTCCCTGGTCCGTCCTTTATAGAGTTATTTCTTGCTTGTAGTGGGGTGTTTTTGGACCTTTAAGTAGGTGTGCTTTGATTTGTTTGTCAAGATAAGTCCGTAAAAGAGAAAATGAAAGAAGAAAAAATAAAAATAAAAACAACAACAGAAAGAAAGCCTGATCCAATACAAGAGAAAAGGAAATGGAACAAAAATGCAAACAGACAAACAATAAACTATAAGCCTGATTCTAAAAAATAAGAAAGAAGGAAGGAAAAAAGAGTAGGGAAAGAAGAAAAGAGAGATAAAAAATAAGAAGCCTGATCTGAAAAATAAAAGAATGAAAGAAATGAACCAACAAATGAACAAAAGTTTATAAGCCTAATATAAAAAAAAAGAGAGTGAGAAAAGGGAAAAAATGGAATAAATGGTAAAGAATAAAAAATAAGAAATAGAAAAATAAAAAATTTTAAAAATTAAGAAAAGAGGAGAAAAAAAGAAATAAGATGGTCCTGTTTCCACGAGAAGATGATGTTTTGGAGGTTTCTTTAATCAGTAGACTTGGTAGATGTGGGGGCTTGTGTTGGTCTTCTGAGGGGAGGCCTGCTGGGCTGGCTTACAAGCTGAGTTGCCCTTGTAAAGACGCTCCTGCCAGGTGCTGGGGGGCGGCTTTAATGTAGGTACTCCAACCTCCACTAACGGTGCTGTGTTTCTCTCTGAAGTCTGACTGTGCTGGTGGTGGAGGAAGTGGAATGTGGCATCACCCACCTTCTTGTCCTGGGCAGTGGAGCTCCCCCACCACTGCTGTTCAGGAGGCCCTCTCAGAAAAGCAAACAACCTCCTCTGTCCCGGGCTTTTGTCAGTTCCCTGCCCTTAACCTGTCTGTGCCCAGGCCATCGGCACACCCAGAGCCACAGATCTCCTGTATTTTATCCCTGGCAGGTGGCTAGGGTTCAAAACTCCAAGTTTCAAAGGGTCTGGTAAGGTGCAGGCCCACTCCTGTCCCAGGGTGTGCCCAGCACTCTCCCATCCCAAAAAGCCATTGCACAGTGCTTGTGCAGAGTCTAGAGTTTATTGTAATGCTCAGTGAAAAGCTGGAACCAGGTTATCAGCTGTCTGCTCTTGAGTCCTCTACTCCCTTCTGTCCCAGAAAAGTCATCGCAGAGGCTTCAATGTATCGTGGCAGACAGCAAAAACCACAGCCAGGTTATCTGCAATCTGCTTCAATCTCTGCTTTCTGCTCAGTTCTGCCACAGAAAAGCAGTTGCTCAGTGCTCACACAGAGGTTTAAGCCTATTGTGGCTCACAGTGAAAAGTTATTAAGAGGATTTCTGCCCTCTGCACGCACCTGTGACCTCAATGGTGCCAGCTGGCCTTTGGTCCTTGGAGAGGTAAAATACACTCCTCCAAATGACCTCTGAGAAGGTGAGTGATCTCTCCCTGTGTGACCCAGGGGATCTCCTCGCCATGGCTTATTGTGCAGTTGAAACCACTCAGCTCTTTCCCACCATCTCCCTCTCCCTGACATTGCTTTGAGAAGTGGGTTCTATCCCCTTCGCAGCCTTGCAGCTTTCCTCTCTCATAATTCAGGGCTCCAAACCTTACCTTTGCCATGTTCTCTTCCTCTAACTGTACAGATTGTTTCCTTAATCCTCAGATCATCCTCCTAGACATGTTCCAAATTGTTGAATGTTGATCTAGCTGTATTCAAAGGACCAGGCAGGTTCAGGGTCCCCCTACTGCTTCGTCTGCCATCTTAACTCCTCCCAATTCTAAAGTTATCTATCTTCTGCAAATATCGAAATTTCCCCAGAGTTTAACTAAGCTGTTACCATTCCTATGTGCTAATATGTGGAAAGGAGAAGAGCAGAGAGCATATTATACCAAAGGAATGATTAAAAAAACTTTTTTTTAAGGTTTTATTTATTTATTTATTTGACAGAGAGAGACAGCCAGAGAAAGAGGGAACACGAGCAGGGGGAGTGGAAGAGGAAGAAGCAGGCTCCCAATGGAGAAGCCTGATGTGGGGCTCGATTCCAGAACGCCGGGATCACGCCCTGAGCTGAAGGCAGACGCTTAATGACTGAGCCACCCAGGTGCCCCTTAAAATGTTTTATTCTAGAAATTTACAGCTTTCGTCTGTTATAACCAGACACTGACACCACAATTTGCTATTTTTTTTTCACAATTTGCTATTTTAATATCATGGAGCAATATAGAACCATGGTGCATGGGACACATATCCAGCTCTGTTTGGTATGTTTTGCCTTAACTGAACTAGAAAAGAAAAGATAATATACAAACCATCCTTTTACAGCAAACTGAAGTGGGAGACTTTATCAACTGGGAAGAAAGAAATTGTAGGACCTTACAGACTCTGTAATACAGCTTCCCTGCCAACCTGGTTGTAGAGTAGAAGGTGACTTAGTCATTTGCGCAGTGAGCCAGGACTGTGACTTGGCCATTTCTGCAGGACCTGGCAGCCTGGCAAGGAGTCCCTTGGAGCCTCTTCTTCCCACCTGTGCCCTTGGTCAGGAGTCTCCCTTGGCCTTGACATAACTGGAATGGAATAACAACTAATCTTAATCTGTTTGAAACTTCTGAAGTTGAGCATTAAATTCTTACGTGAAAATGATTGAGACTGTCCAACATGAAAACCCGCTTAAATACCACAGGCAGGCAGACAGTGACAAAATATCCTATTGACTCACCACTGGGTCATTTGACTCGATCAAAAGTTAAAGCACTTAGCAGATCAAGGACAACATTCACATTTCTCAGATGAAAATAGATGGTTCCGTGATTGGCAGATAAAATGTTTTAAATTAATAATTCCCTTTTAGTGAAATGTCATGTGAGATACAAAGTTTATGTAAGGCAGTCTCTTTTGCCCTTAAATGAAGCTATGTGTGATCCTCTCCTGACCTTTCTGCTCTCCACCACTTCCTTTGCTGCCCACCTGTTTAGCAGAGTCTTTGCTCTCACAACTATTCCTTCTTTCCGTTCTCATCTCTAACACCTCCATGTTCTATATTCTGATTGTCCATCAACTAATGCATTATGATCACACTGAAAAGTCATTATGAACCCTAGGAGTCTAGATGAAAGATAGCTTTTTTTGAACTGTAGGGTGTTAAAAAATCAAGTCTTCAAAGATCAAGGCATTCTCCAGGCATTAAGTGTCCTCTGAGAGTTTCTGTTCTGTGGGTTTGCACCCCAAGGCTGCAGGCATCATGGGAGAATCTCCTTTTAGCCTCAAGGGTCTGCCCTAGATTTAGACTGTGAAACAACCAGTAGTCATGTTAGAGAAGTTTTGATTCTTCTATAAATCCCAAATTTCAGATACCAGGAAACTAGTTCTTTTGACCTGGGCCTATTCTAGACCAAGTCCAATCCAAATGAGAGGGTTTTGGAAGATGCCTTGGGTGTTCACTTAAATCTGGAGGTATTTGTTTTTTGTTCAAGTGACTATTCCTCTGAAATATTTACTATACCAGACAAATCCACAACTTTGATCCATTGCTTTATGGCACTCTGGTGGCATGCTAGCTAGGGCTTCTGCTGACTAACGGTGAGCCCTAGGTGCTGCTTTTTCTTGTATGGGATTGTGGAGTTAAGGCCCCTTCTCAATGCCACTCTTACTTGTGGGCTGTGATCTCCAGCCAGGAAAGTGGGAGATTTAGGCCATTATTTGGATACCTGAGCTAACCTCTCCCCCACCCCAGATGCTCATTTGCTTGAATTACTTGGGTGATTTATTTTAGCTTTGGTGATCTGGTCTGAAGGTGGTGATTCCAAGACCTGCCCTTTTGAAAGGAGCATGAGGAGTGCCCTCCCCCAGCTGACCACATAGCACAGGGAGGATGAACATGTTAATGTTTCCAAAGGGCTCTGAAATTCCTGGGTGAAAGATGCTGTATAAGTATGGAATATTTTCATTATTGTTTCAGTGCCTCCAGAGACAAAACCAGGCAGTTTTGGGCCTGGGCTCCTGAGTCCAACCCTCCGGCTCTTTCAGTAACCAGAAATGTTTTCTCTGCAGTGCTGGGCAGACTCCAGGGAGCCGCACTCCTTTCATGTTTTGTGACATTCACCAAGAGAGTTTACATTAAATAAACGCATATGGAAAGCTCCTGGGTGGTGTTGCTCAAGAAAAATATTTGTTTTTTTCAGTTTCGCTCTATTGAGTCTAATGTTACTGAAGGAATTTGCTGCTCTGTCTGTCACTGGATGCTGTTAGTTCTCTTAAGGAGCTGGTTAAAACAAAACTGGGTTTAAAGGTGGATTGAATGTTTTGTTTGTTTATGCAATTGGCTAATTTTAGCATTCAGATTCACTCATTTTTCATTCTGTTTTTAGACTGCTTTAAGGTGTTAACTAATGGAGATTTCAGCAAATGGTGTAACTAGAAGGAAATCAAGGACCCCTGCTCTGCTTTGTCATCCTTTTGCAAAAGTCAATTTATATTTTTTATTATGCTGTTTTTGCTCAAGAATAGCTGTTTGAGGGGCACCTGGGTAGCTCAGTTGGTTGTGTCTGCCTTTGGCTCAGGTGATGATCTCAGGGTCCTGGGATCGAGCCCCACATCACTCTCCCTGCTTAGCAGGGAGTCTGCTGCTCCCTCTTCCTCTGCCCCTCTACCTACTTGTGCTCTCTCTCTCTTTCAAATAAATAAATAAATAAAATCTTTAAGAAAAAAAAAAAAAGAATAGCTGTTCCATTTAAATTCCGTTCGTGTTCGTTGCTGCTTCCATGCTGGCCAAAGGGCTGGGTGTTGCTCATAGCCAGTGACCCTGGTACCTAGCCCAGGGCTGAGTGGAGGAGGGCACTCACTCTTTGTTAGATGAATTCCATATGAGCTTTATCCTCTGTGTGGAGCTGGTGCTGTCAACCACAGTCAGTAGACTCCATTTGGCTCTTTCCTGCGTTGCATTTGAACTTCTGTGCCCTTGTGTTCCTCCTGGCTCCTGCTGGATGGTGGAGACACAGTCCCTAGCTCTATGCAGAGGGATGCTTGGGCCATGAAGTCTGTGGCCTTTTGGGGCATGTGGGTGGCTCAGTCGGTTGAGCATCTGGCTCTAGGTTTCAGTTCAGGTCGTGATCTCATGGGTGCTGGGATCAGGCCCACATCAGGCTCTGTGCTTGGCAGGGAGTCTGCTTGAAGGATTCTCTCCCTCTGCCCTCCCCCCCACTTGCTCTCCTGTACTCTCTCACTCTTTCTAAAATAAATAAATCTTAAAAAAAAAAGAGTGGAGTCTGTGGCCTTTAGAGTTGACATTTGTCCATGGAGTTCTGGTTCCCTTTGAGTAGTCAGAGTCCCTGAGTCATCTGTGCACAGGTGTCTCCTTTGTGACCCTCTGGACTTTGCTGAGACCATGATCTTGTGGCCAAGTCTTTTCTGGGCACTCAGAGACCAAGATTTAGTCTGTCCTAGGTTGTTGGCTTCAGTTAGTGAGCTGTGAAATGGCACCAGTGCTGAACGTCACTTTGAAGGCCAGAGAGAAAGGGTGTGTGATCCTGTAAAGTGTCCATTTCAGGAGGAGGGGCTGGTTGGCTGGGAGAGAGACTTCTGCCCTTACATATATCAAGTATCTTCCCCCTCTCCCCATTTTTGAGTAATCAGCAGAGGGCAATACCCACCCTTGTAAAAGAATGAAGGAACCTCTTCTCTGGGAAAGGATGCCCACTCCATGTGAACATAGATGTGTCTAGAGAGGGCTGGTGGTGTAGCTTTCCCTACCTGCTCAGAAAAAATTCTGCAGTTAAAACTTACTTATACCTATGTATTATGGACTTTTCCTCTCTAAATTCATTTGAAATCCTTGGCAAGGCATTGCTGTTTTTCTAAGTGTAAACATGGATAATGTACAGAGGGATCGTATTAATGTACTTCTGAAGATAGTCTTCAAGTAAAATAGGCATGCTCTAGGAAGTTTCATGTTTCTGGTAAGGGAAACATCTTATTTTCTTGGCTTGGGAATGGCTCATAATAAATGTGGGTGACTCAGATGTGCAAAGATCTGGGCTGGCATCTGGCTGCTTCCTGCCCAGTCTTGCTGATAGTCACGGGTCTAAATCAAAGTGGACAAGGGAGCAGGTGGTTGTTGGAGTACTGCGGGGTGGGAAGCTATGACACAAGTTACTGCCAGGGACTTCAGCCTGTTCTGCATATAGTTGTTTTTTGCCTTCCTACATGTTTTAGGTCCAGTTCATGCTCTCCTTTCCAAACACTGTCCTTGTGTGAGATGCAGCATCCCCTGGGAAAGAGACAGAAGGTGGCTCCATGTGTAAATTGCCCAACTCACACAAAACTTTCTGCTCTGTGGTGATCTCTGATGTGCCCTCTCTGTCCAGATTAGAGCTCTGACTCTCAGTAGGCTCTGAAACTCACTTCTGTGCTTAATAACATTCTTCACCTGGTTCTCATTTCTTCTTTACATACATTTGAAAGACTCACAGAACTCGAAAAAGAGGAAATGTTTCCGATACATCCAGAATCTTTACTTGTACGGTCCAGTAGTTTCATCAGCGTGGAAATCAGGAATATTTCCTTTTTGCCCCATTAACTATCGTAGAAAACAGCAGAAAATGACACTCGTCATCTCACTGTAGTCAGTCTCCACAGCCTCTGAAACAGAAAGGTCAGGAGCATGCTGTACTGCCCCCCGTGGGGTTTTGAGCCAGATAAGATCTGTGAGGTGGGGTGCTGGAGAAGCTCTTGTAGGAGAGGCTGCCACTGGGACGGGACAGATGCCATCTTTGATACACCCAATTCCCAACTAGAATTTGCTACAGAGTTTGGAGCACTGACCCATCCTGGCTCAGCGTCCCAGCTTTTGTGGCTTCCAGGCTGAGTTTGTGGGAGGATACTGGGTGGATGTTTACCACTTTGTGGTTCTTCCATATGAACTGGGGAGAAAAAAGGGCTGTGCTTTTCTGTGTAATGAGCTACTAGGGCAGAGACATAGAGTGAAGAATGACCTATGATTATTAACATATAAATAAATTATAAATAACATTACTATTTAAAATATTAGTATGTTATTTCATAATACTATATTTCATACAGTATTCAATAATAACTGATAATAAGTAATAAATAATTTATATTAATTATTGATGTAGTTTAAAAAACACTTATTTTTTAAAAGATTTTATTTATTTATTCGAAAGAGGGAGCGGGAGCAGGGGGAGGGGCAGAGGGAAAAGGAGAGGGAGAAGCAGCCTCCCCACTGAGCAGGGAGCTCGACATAGGGCTCAATCCTAGGACCCTGAGATCATGACCTGAGCTGAAGTCAGGTGCTTAACTGACTGAGCCAGCCAGATGCCCCTTGCTTAAGCTCTTTATTGTACACAGACATAACAGTAATCTTTTTTGACATTTTTGTGTGTTGGCATTTCTCCCAGAGTGCCTGCACTGCTCTGCTGGCCCAGGTGACATGGCCTCTGGGGGCCTCCCCTGGCCCTTGTTACCCCCACTCTTCTCACACACCTCTGCATGTATGATCCACACTCTTTGCTTAGCACTTAGTAAGTTTTTATTGGTATCTTTCACATGGAAAATATAATGAATCCGTCTTCAATCTTTCAAAAATGCCCAAGTTTTTTTGACAATTGACATATCCTTTCTGTCTCATTGTTTTTATGTGCAAAATAAGAAGATGGGCTATGTCATATCCTTTTGGAACCCTAGGGATTCAGTGGCATCCCTTTCCAGGCTGCGGGGACACAGAGGGGGGCACTGAGGGTGCAGAGGCTCACCTACCTGTTTTAGCCAGAGAAATTCCACGTTTGTCTCTTTACACCAATATTCTATGGCTAAAAAAGAAAATTGCTAGATGATTTCTGACATTCCATCAAAATTCAGTTAAAAATTTTTTTTAAAGATTTTTGTTCATTCATTTAAGAGAGAGGGAGAGGGAGAGGGAGCATGAGCAGGCAGGGGGCCGAGGGAGAAGGAGAGAGAGACTATTAAGCAGACTCCATGCCCAGCACGAGCCATACTCAGGGCTTGATCTCCACCTGAGCTGAAATCAAGAGTTAGATGCTTAACTGACTGAACCACCCAGGAGCCCCTAAAATATTCTTTTTTAATGGAGGTGAACTTATATAACATAAACTTACATTTCAGGGTATAGTTCAGTAGCATTTAGCACATTCTGTTGTGCAACAGCCACCTCTATCTCGTCACAGAATATGTTTGTTAGTAACCCCTAAAGAAGACTCGGGACCATTAACAGTCACTCTGCATTCTCCTTGTTCCCTTGCCCCTGGCAACCACCAATCTACTGTCTGCCTCTATGAATTTGCCTCTTCTGGGTATTTCATATTGATGGAATCAGGCAATATGAGGCCTATGGTGTCTGATATCTTTCACTGAGCATAATGTTTTCAAGGTTCATGTATGGCACAACATGTTTCAGCACCTCATTCCTTTTTATGGCTGAGTATTATTCCACTGTGTGGATAGACCACATTTTGCCATCCATTTATCCATTGATGAACATTTACTCTTTTTGGTTATTGTGAATAACGCTGCTATGAACATGTGTGTACAAGTATTTCTCTGAATGTCCGTTTTCAATTCTTTTGGGTATATCAGAATTGTAATTTTAATATAAATTCTTTAAAGAAGGGGATAGTGAGTTGTGCCCTTTTGGGTTACCCATGGAATTAGTATAAGCTCTTCATCACTTGCTTGGTGCATACTTTTTTCTTGCCCTTTTATCCATATCTGCCTCAATCTTGTTATTTCATTAGCTTCTTTTTGGAAGGATCCTTTTGTATTTGAGGTTGCCAAAATTTGCTGTCGTGAGGAAGTGATACACTTAATATATTTTCCCCAAATGCCATTCATTTCTAATCTGATTTGGGACCATTTACTCACAATGATGTCATCTAAGCGCAATTGTAGCTTTTCACACCTCTGCCTTGTTTTTTCCTGATTACTTAAATTCATTGACCTAAATAATGAAGAAAAAAGTGTCTCAGCACATTTAGTGAATATTTGGACCCTGAATTTCAAGTACTCAGAAGGTCCCTTGGTTTCCTGTTTGGTCAGCTTTGAGGCCACTGGAGGAGAATAGAAGCAATTGTTACAAAATCTTTTTACATAGTTGTGGACAAATATGCCTTAGAAAAACACTAAATCTCTTAGACACATTCATGTAAACTGGATTTACTTTGTCTCATATCCCCTTTTTAGCTCTTAAGGGAGAGGCAGGAGAAAAGGAGAAAGGCTGTGGGGGCATCTGGAGCTGTATGCTATCCTTCTAAGAAATGTCTTTCTTTGAGATTTTAGCTCAGATTTGCACATGAACAGAATGTCCCCCAGGTCCCAAAGATACACAGCACTCATTGGCAGAGTTAGCTGGACCTTATCAAGCCTAGAGCTTCCACTGGAGAGCTTTGAAGATTTGAACAAGACATAAAGAGTATTTTACAGCCTGTCTTTTAGAAGTGCTGTGTTGTATTTTTCCACCAGACAAGAAAGGCACCCAGCAGTTACTTTCCCAAAAGTTTGGATGGCAAATGGACAGTTTCCCTTGATTTGGCCAGGAAATGCTGCCTGACAAGGCACCATAATTCTTGTGCCCATGCAGCGGAGATAAGGAGAGGTCTGGAGAGGCCTGCTTCTTCAGGTGGGCTCCCCTAAGATAAGAGAGGAATTTTCCTGCAAGAGATTCCTGGCATCAGGGATATTAATAGGTCACAAGAGTTTAAGACCCAACAACACAAGTGATTCCAACTGATCTTAGTTCCTAAAGATCTTAGCATGGGAAGGGTGATTGGCAGGATACCCAGGAGTGAACATTCATTGTGAACACTTGAGGATGAGATATCAGGAGAAACCCATAGACAAATCTCCTGGGCCCCAGGCATGGATGGTGGCCATAAACTAATTTCAGTCTCGTGACTGTCACTCAAACTTGTCATTTCCATATTCCTCCCTATTGGCATGCTCTTCCCCCTCCTTATTTACATTCCTGAGCATTTCACTTGGAGCACATTTTAAAAAGGAATTACAGTGGAATGGTGAATACAAGGGTGTCAGTTTCTGTGTCAGGATATAGCATGAAAGACAGAACAATGTGGAAGGAGAAGGAGAGAGGCATGGAGTTGAAGAGATTGGAAGGTGGAGGTTGAATTCAGGACAGCCTCCCTCCCTTGCTCTCAATGCTGGCTTGGGCATACCTGCTTTGACATGAGTAGGAACTAGATGGCTACCAGACAAGTGCTCTGGCCCTGAGCCCCGTCTTCTGAACAGCACACTCCAGGGAAAAGTGAGGAAGTCTTGCAGCTGCAGATGAAGGCGAGGGTCATTCTTTTCTCCCCCCACTGCTCTTTCCCGGCTGACTCTCCTAGTGATGGGCAGCCATACTCCTTAATCCAGCACTTTCCAAGTTTAGGCCGTGAGCCATTCCTGGGGAAAACTGGAAACTTATCTGAATAGAGAGGGTGTCAGTCGTGGCATACTGTGGAAGCTCTGCCTTCTTTTTCCCTTCATCAATTCTAAAGAAGGTGAAGTGGTTCCTAGAGGCTTTCACTTTCTTTTTTCTTTATTTTTGTAATTTTGAGAACATATATAGTTATACATAATTAAGTAAGCTGTGACAACCTTTGATGTCTATGTTCCCTCCTGAGCCATCTCCTCTTTGGTCCCTTCCAAGTACTAATATTTAAAGTTTGCGTTTATCTCCCTTTGATATTCTTTACAGTTTTACTACATGTTTGTTGTCCTAAACAACATTTTAGGGTTTTTTCTTATTTATGAGCTTGAAATAGATGAAATCATTTTATATTCTTTATATATTTTTCTGTGATTTCTGATTTTTATTCTTTTTTCTGTGTCCCTGAAATTTATCCCTGTTGTTTTATGTAATTGTAATTCATTTTCATTGCCGTATACATTTCAATTGAAGGAATATATTATTTTCTGTTGATGATTATTTGATTTGTGTCTAGTTTTCTGCTATTATAGAAAGAGCTGCTGTGAAATACTCTTATAATCTCCTTGTACGCAAATGCAACAGATTTTTAAGGTGCTTATTTACCTAGGAGCTGAGTTCTAGGTCATAGAGTGCATCCATTTCACAAGTCACACTTCCTAGGTTCTGCTATGTGGGTTTCCAAACGAACACCCCACCAGCGAACATGCACGCTTCGCAGATGTTCTGCTTCCTTCCCAAGACTTAATATCATCAGACTTAAAAATCTTTGCTGATTTAGTAAGTAGGATATGATTTTTTATTGGGTTGCTAATGAGGTTGAGTATGTTTTGGTATGTTTATGAGCCATGCTATTTTTTTCTTTGTGGAGTATTGTTCAAGCTTTTTGTCCATTCTCATATTGGAATTGTTTGTCTTTTACTCATGCAGTTCTTTATATATATGTTCCAGACATTATTTCTTTGTCATTTACAAGTCTAACAAATATTTTCTCCCAGAGATTTGATTTGTTTTTCATTCCCTTTGTAAGGTCTTTGAATAGAACAGAATGAAAAAAAAATTAATTCGATCAGAAGTCATCAGTCTTTTCCTGTAGGCATTTTCTTTGGTGCTTTAAGAAATCCTTTACTGCCTCAATATGAACAGATTTTGTTTTCTAAAATTTTGTAGCTTTATATTTCTCATTTGTCTTTGATATTCTAGAATTGATTTTTCTGTATTGTGTGCGTTAAGGGTCCAGTTTCATTTTTTTCTGTGTATAATCCATCTTTCTCCACTAGTCTGCAGTGCCAGCTGAGAAGTGCAGAAAGTGTCTATTCGTGTGCTGATATGGGTCTAGATTCTATTCTGTTCTATAATCAATTTGTCTATCTCTGTACCAATACATTGTTCTAATTGCTGTAGTGTTACAATAATTCTTGGTAAGTGTGAAGAAATTGCTGCTACCTTCTTCTTCATTAGAAGTATCATGGCTGTTCTTTGACTTTTGGATTTCATATAAATTTTATAATCAGCTTCTTTAGTTTTAAGAAAAAGAACTCGGTTTCAAACGAAATTGCGCTGAATCTAAAGATCCATGAAGGTGGAGCTAATAACTTTGTTATATCTAGTTTTTTTTAATAATAATTTTTTTATGTTATGTTAGTCACCATACAGTACATCCTTAGTTNGATTCCGATGTAAAGTTCCATGATTCATCATTTGCATATAACACCCAGTGCACCATGCAATATGTGCCCTCCTTAATACCCATCATGGGCCTACCCCAACCCGCCACCCCCCTCTCCTCTGAAGCCCTGTTTGTTTCCCAGAGTACACAGTCTCTCATGGTTCATTCCCCCACNCTTTTCTTTATCCCTTTCTTCCCCTACCGATCATCCTAGTTCTTATGTTCCATAGATGAGAGAAATCATATGATAATTGTCTTTCTCTGCTTGACTTATTTCACTTAGCATTATCTCCTCCAGTGCCGTCCATGTTGATGCAAATGTTGGGTAATCATTCTTTCTGATGGCTGAGTAATATTCCATTGTATATATGGACCACATCGTCTTTATCCATTCATTNGTATATATGGACCACAGCTTCTTAATCCAGTCATCTGTTGAAGGGCATCTCGGCTCCTTCCATGATTTGGCTATTGTGGACAATGCAGCTATGAACATTGGGGTGCATATGGCCCTTCTCTTTACTACGTCTGTATCTTTGGGGTAAATACCCAGTAATGCAATTGCTGGATCATAGGGTAGCTCAATTTTTAACTTTTTAAGGGACCTCCACACTGCTCTCCAGAGTGGCTGTACCAACTTGCATTCCCACCGACAGTGTAAGAAGGATCCTCTTTCTCCACATCCTCTCCAACAATTGTTTCTTGCCTTGTCAATTTTTGCCATTCTAACTGGAATAGTAAGGTGGTATCTCAGTGTGGTTTTGATTTGAATTTCCCTGATGGCTAATGATTTTGAACATTTTTTCATGTGTCTGTTAGCCATTTGTATGTCTTCATTGGAAAAGTGTCTGTTCATATCTTCTGCCCATTTTATGATTTGTTTATTTGTTTCTCGTGTATTGAGTTTGAGAAGTTCTTTGTAGATCTTGGATACAAGTCTTTTATCTGTAGTGTCATTTGCAAATATATTCTCCCATTCCGTGGGTTGCCTCTTAGTTTTTTTGACAGTTTCCTTGGCTGTGCAGAAGCTTTTTATCTTGATGAAGTCCCACAAGTTCATTTTTTCTTTTCTTTCTCTTGCCTTTGGAGATGTGTCATGAAAAAAGTTGCTCTTGCCGATGTCAAAGAGGTTGCAGCCTATGTTCTTCTCTAGGATTTTGATGGATTCCTGTCTCACATTGAGGTCTTTCATCCATTTGGAGTTTATTTTTGTGTATGGTGTGAGAGAGTGGTCAAGTTTCATTCTTTTGCATGTAGCTGTCCAATTTTCCCAGCACCATTTATTGAAGAGACTGTCTTTTTTCCACCGGATGTTTTTTCCTGCTTTATCAAAGATTAGTTGCCCAAAGAGCCGAGGGTCCATTTCTGGGTTCTCTATTCTGTTCCATTGGTCGATGTGTCTGTTTTTGTGCCAGTACCATGCTGTCTTTGTGATCACAGCTTTGTAGTACAGCTCGAAATCTGGCATTATGATGCCCCCAGCTTTGTTTTTCCTTTTCAACAATTCCTTGGTGATTCTAGGCCATTTCTGGTTCCATACAAATTTAAGGACTATTTGTTCCAGTTCTTTGAAAAATGTCATTGGTATTTTGATCGGGATAGCATTGAAAGTGTAGATTGCTCTGGGTAGCATAGACGTTTTAACTATGTTAATTCTTCCGATCCATGAGTATGGAATGTTTTTCCATCTTTCTGTGCTTTCTTCAGTGTCTTTCAAGAGTGATCTGTAGTTTCTAGAATATAGATCCTTTACGTCTCAGGGTAAGTTAATTCCAAGATAACGTATGATTTTTGGTGTTATTGTAAAGGGAATGGATTCCCTAATTTCTCTTTCTTCAGTCTCGTTATTCGTGTATAGAAATGCAACTGATTTCTGGGCATTGATTTTGTATCCTGCCACCTTACTGAATTGTTCTATAACTTCTAATAGTTTGGGAGTGGATTCCTTTGGGTTTTCCATATAGAGTATCATGTCATCTGCAAAGAGAGACAGTTTGACTTCTTCTTTGCCGATTTGGATACCTTTGATCCCTTTTTGTCTTCTGATTGCTGTTGCAAGGACTTCTAGTACTATGTTGAATAATAGTGGCGAGAGTGGGCATCCTTGNTTCCATACAAATTTAAGGACTATTTGTTCCAGTTCTTTGAAAAATGTCCTCGGTATTTTGATCGGGATAGCATTGAAAGTGTAGATTGCTCTGGGTAGTATGGACATTTTAACTATGTTAATTCTTCCAATCCATGAGCATGGAATATTTTTCCATCTTTTTATGTCTTCCTCAATATCTTTCAAAAGTGATCTATAGTTTCTAGCATATAGGTCCTTTACGTCTCTGGTTAAGTTAATTCCAAGGTAACGTAATGGTTTTTGGTGCTATTGTAAATGGGATGGATTCCCTAATTTCTCTTTCTTTAGTCTCATTATTCGTGTATAGAAATGCCACTGATTTCTGAGCATATGTTTACAGACTGTTAATATGCAAAATAGCTTAGGTCATCACCCTTCCTACTCATACCCCTTCTCAGTAAAGTTATTTCATATCCTGGTAATATAGTCGAATTCTTTTGTCATCGTCTACTTTCCATCTTGAGATTCCTCTTATATACTAAATGGTTTTTTTAAAAATTTGCATACGTTAAGGTTTATTCTTTCTGCTGTAAGTTGTATGGATTCACTGTTACTGTATCATACATTTCATTGCTCAAAAATCACCTGTGCTTCACCTATCATGAGAAATGTTAATGTCTTTATTATCTGTACAGTTTTGCTTTTTCCAGAATATTATATAAGTGGAATCATAAAGTATGTAGTCTTTGTAGACTGGGTTTTTTTTCCAGGTAGCAATATGCATTCAAGATTCATTCATATCTTTGCATCACTTCATAATTCATTCCTTTTTATAGAAAATAATAGCATTTTATTGTATGAGTGTATCATAGTTTGATTTTTCATTTACCTATTGAAGGACATCTTGGTTGCTTCCATAGTTTTGTGAATAAATTTGTTATAAATATTTACATGAAGAGTTTCATATGGGCATGTTTTAGAATCTACTGGATAGGCCAGAGGAGTACGGAACCCTACATCAACTGGTCCCCTGAATTGAGCTGGATATCTACCAGACCATCCTGAACACCCACAAAATCAGCCTGAGATGTAAGAAGATACATCTGGATCTCTACAAACAGAACATCTCTGGTGGTTGGTCTCGAGGTATGAAGCAGGGAGCCGAGAGTCTGCAGGCAGATATCAGAAGATAAATGGAAGGAGGAGGGAGCCTCCATGTTCCTGCACCAGGAAGGCAAAAGCCTCCTGTGCTAGGGAGCAGGCTGGACTAGCAGACCGGTAGCAGCAGGGAAGGGTCTTTAGGAGGCTACACAAGACTGAGACCTTGAACTCAGGAGTATGCATGTGAACAGGGGGCAGCTGATGGTTTTAGAAGCACAAAGGGCAGAGACATGCCCAGCCTTGGGAGCGAGAACTGGGGGAGTGGCTGTGGGGTGCACAAACCAGGACACTATGGGTTTTTATCAGCACTGACAGAGCCAGTGTGCCCTGGAGAACTCAGTGAAGAGCAGACTGCGATCTCTCTGTTCTGAAACAGAGGTTTGGATATGGTCACTGCTGCTCTGATTCTCAGAAGAGACATAGAAGGCCACCAGGGAAATCTGCCAGAGAACAAAAGCCCCCAAAACCCGGTTCTTACTGAGCCCATCCCCCCCAGTAGGGGGAAGGTCAACTCTGCCCAAACAGGTTTGCCTGAGTATCAGTGCTACAGTTCCCTCTCCAAAAATCCAGGCTGAAAGAACAAGAAGTCCACATCCCTAAGGTCCCTGTAAAAAAAGTACATCTTGCTTGGGTCCTGGTCAATAATTTGGACTCTGTATATCCCTGCAACCACACCTCATCAGAAAGACAAGAAGGAGGAATCCCCCAACAAAAGAAAGAAACAAAGACTGTTGCCTCTGCCACAGAACTAATGGATATGGATATAACCAGGATGTCAGAAATGGATTTCAGAGTAACAATTATCTCAATGATGTATAGACTTGAGAAAAATATTAATGAAAATATAGAATCTCTAAGGGCTGAAGTGAGAATGAATCTGGAGGAAATTAAAAATGCTATGAATGAAATGCAGTCTAAACTGAATGCTCTTACTGCCAGGGTAAATGAGGCAGGAGAATGAATTAGTGAATTAGAGGATCAGATGATAGAAAAGGAGGAAAAAGAGGTAGCATGGGAAAAAAGAATCCAATTTCAAGAAAAAAAGCTACAAGAGATCACTGACTCAATGAAATGTTCCAATGTCACAATCGTTGGGATCCCCGAGGGGGTGGAGAAAAAGTGAGGTCTAGAAGAGATATTTGAACAAACTATAGCTGAGAACTTCCCTAATCTGGGGAAGGAAACAAGCATTCATGTCCAGGAGGCAGAGAGGACCCCTTCAAGATCAATGAGAACAGACCAGCACCATGACATATAATAGTACAATTCACAAATCTTAGATTCAAGGAAACAATCTTGAAAGCGGAGTGGGGGAAGAGATTTCTTAGTCATCAGGAGGAACATCAGAATAATGTCAGACCTGTCTACAGAGACCCGGCGAGCCAGAAAGGGCTGAGAAGACACATTCAGATCACTAAGTGAGAAGAACGTGCAGCCAAGCATACTGTATTCAGCAAGGCTGTCATTCAGAATGGATGGAGAGAT
This sequence comes from Ailuropoda melanoleuca, assembly GCF_002007445.2. Lineage (NCBI taxonomy): Eukaryota > Metazoa > Chordata > Mammalia > Carnivora > Ursidae > Ailuropoda > Ailuropoda melanoleuca. The sequence goes on from NW_023179820.1 coordinate 1,179,795, forward strand.
AAGGAGCTTCCAAGACTAGCAGAAACTGAAAGAATATGCGACCACCAAGCCAGCCCTACAAGAAATATTAAAGGGGGTTCTATAATAGTAGAAAGACCCCAAGAGTGATTCAGAACAGAAATTTACAGAGACAATTAATAGAAACAAGGACTTCACAGGCAACATGATGACATTAAAATCTTCTCTCTCAATAATCACTCTCAATGTGAATGGACTAAATGTTTCCATAAAATGCCACAAGGTTGCAGATTGGATAAAAAGACATGACCCACCCATATGTTGTCTATAAGAGACTCACTTTGAACCTAAAGATACATCGAAACTGAGAGTGAAGGGATGGAGAACAATTTTTCATGCCAATGGACCTCAAAAGAAAGCTGGGGTAGCAATTCTTATATCAGACAAATTAGATTTTAAGCTAAAGACTGTAGTTAGAGATACAGGGGCACTGTATTATTCTTAAAGGGTGTATCCAGTAAAAGGATCTAACAATTATAAATATCTATGCCCCTAACAGGGGACCAGTCAACTACATAAGCCAACTGTTAACCAGAATAAAGAGACATATAGATAATAATATGTTAATAGTGGGGGACCTCAACACTCCACTCTCAGCAATAGACAGACCATCTAAGCAGAAAATCAGCAAGGAAACAAGACCTTTGGATGACACACTGGACTAGATGGACCTCATAGATATATAAAGAACATACCACCCTAAAACGACAGAATACTCATTCTTTTTGAAAGCACATGGAACTTTCTCCAGAATAGACCATATACTGGGTCACAAAACAGGTCTCAACTGATACCAAAAGCCTGAGATTATTCCCTGCATATTCTCAGACCACAATGCTTTGAAACTAGAAATCAATCACAAGAAAAAAGTTGGAAGAAACTCAAACACTTGGAAACTAAGAACCATCCTGCTTAAGAATGATTGGGTAAACCAGGAAATTAAAGAAGAACTTAAGCAATTTATGGACACCAGTGAGAACGAAAACACATCGGTCCAAAACCTGTGGAACACTGCAAAGGCAATCCTAAGGGGGAAATACATAGCTATCCAAGCCTAACTCAAAAGAATAGAAAAATCTAAAATGCAGTCTTTATACTCATACCTTAAATAGCTGGAGATGGAACAAAAGAACAGGCCTAAGCCAGGCATGAAAAGACAACTGATTAAAATTAGAGCAGAGATCAATGGACTAGAAACCAGAAATACAGTAGAACAGTTCAACAAAACTAGAAGCTGGTCCTTAAGAATTAATAAGATCTATAAGCCACTGGCCAGACTTATTCAAAAGAATAGAGAAAGGACCCAAATTAATAACATTATGAATGAAAGGGGAGACATCATGACTAACACCAAGAAAATAGAAAAAATCATTAGAAACTATTATCAATGACTATATGCCAATAAATTAAGCAACCTAGAAGAAATGGATGCCTTCCTGGAAACCTATAAACTACCAAGACTGAAACAGGAAGAGATTGACAACTTAAATAGGCCTATATGCAGTAAGGAGATTGAAGCAGTGATCAAAAACATCCAAAAAAACGAGAGTCCAGGGCCTGATGGATTCTCTGGGGGGAATTCTACTAATCATTCAAAGAAGAAATAATACCTATTCTCCTAAAGCTGTTTTTAAAAAAAAAGAAACAGAAGGAAAACTTCCCAACTTGTTCTATGAGGCCAGCATTACTTTGATCCCCAAACCAGGCAAAGACCCCATCAAAAAAAAAAAAGAATTACAGACTGGTTTCCCTGATGAATATGGATGCCAAAATTCTCAACAAGATCCTTGCTAATAGAATCCAATAGTACATTAAAAGGATTATCCATTATGACCAAGTGAGATTCATCCCTGGGATGCAAGGGTGGTTCAACATTCGCAAATCTATCAGTGTGACAGATAATAACAACAAGAAAAAAGCCAAAAATCATATGATTCTCTCAAAGATGCAGAAAAAGCATTTGACAAAAAACAGCATCCTTTCCTTATTAAAACCCTTCAGAGTGTAGGGATAGAGGGTACATTCCTCAATCTCATAAAAACCATCTATGAAAAGCCTACAGCAAATATTATTCTCAATGGGGAAAAGCTGAAAGCCTTTCCCTTAAGATCAAGAACACGACAAGGATGCCCACTTTCGCCACTATTATTCAACATAGTACTAGAAGTCCTTGCAACAGCAATCAGGCAACAAAAAGGGATAAAAGGTATCCAAATCAGCAAAGAAGAAGTCAAAATGTCTCCCTTTGCAGACGACATGATACTCTTCATGGAAAACCCAAAAGAATCCACTCCCAAACTAATAGAAGTTATAGAGCAATTCAGTAATGTGGCGGGATACAAAATCAATGCTCAGAAATCAGTTGCATTTCTATACACGAACAATGAGACTGAAGAAAGAGAAATTAGGGAATCCATTCCATTTACAATAACACCAAAAACCATACGTTACCTTGGAATTAACTTAACCAGAGACATAAAGGATCTATATTCTAGAAACTGCAAATCACTCTTGAAAGACATTGAAGAAGACACAAAAAGATGGAAAAATATTCCATGCTCATGGATTGGAAGAATTAACATAGTTAAAATGTCCATGCTACCCAGAGCAATCTACACTTTCAATGCTATCCCAATCAAAATACCAATGACATTTTTCAAACAACTGGAACAAACAGCCCTTAAATTTGTGTCGAACCAGAAAAGGCCACAAACCGCCAAGGAATTGTTGAAAAGGAAAAACAAAGCTGGGGGCATCACAATGCCAGATTTCGAGCTGTACTACAAAGCTGTGATCACCAAGACAGCATGGTACTGGAACAAAAACAGACACATAGACCAATGGAACAGAACAGAGAACCCAGAAATGGACCTTTGGTTCTTTGGGCAACTAATCTTTGACAAAGCAGGAAAAAACATCCAGTGGAAAAAAGACAGTCTCTTCAATAAATGGTGCTGGGAAAATTGGACAGCTACATGCAAAAGAATGAAACTTGACCACTCTCTCACACCATACACAAAGATAAACTCTAAATGAATGATAGACCTCGATGTGAGATGAAAAGCTTCTGCACAGCAAAGGAAACAGTCCACAAAACAAAGAGGCAATGCATGGGATGGGAGAAGATATTTGCAGATGACACTACAGATAAAAGGTGGTATCAAGATCTCTAAAGAACTTCTCCAACTCAATACCCAAGAAACAAATAATCAAATCAAAAAAATGGGCAGAAGATATGAACAGATACTTTTCCAATGAAGACACACAAATGGCTAACAGACACATGAAGAAATGTTCAAAATCATTAGCCGTCAGGGAAATTCAAATCAAAACCACATTGAGATACCACCTTACACCAGTTAGAATGGCAAAAATTGACAAGGCAAGAAACAACAAATGCTGGAGAGAATGTGGAGAAAGGGGTACCCTCTTATGCTGCTGGTGGGAATGCAAGTTTTTACAGCCACTTTGGGAAACAGTGTGGAGGTTCCTCAAAAAGCTAAAAATAGAGCTACCTCTGACCCAGCAATTGCACTACTGGGTATTTACCCCAAAGATACAGATGTAGTGAAAAGAAGGGCCATATGTACCCCAATGTTCATAGCAGCATTGTCCACAACAGCCAAATTGTGGAAGGAGCCGAGATGCCCTTCAACAGATGACTGGATTAAGAAGATGTGCTCCATATGTACAATGGAATATTACTCAGCCATCAGAAAGAATGATTACCCAACATTTGCATCAACATGGATGGGAATGGAGGAGATTAGGTTAAGTGAAATAAGTCAAGCAGAGAAAGACAATTATCATATGGTTTCACTCATTTGTGGAACATAAGGAATAGCAGGGAAATTGTTAGAAGGAAGGGAAAAATGAAGGGGCGGGAAACAGGGGGAGATGAACCAGGAGAGACTATGGACTCCAGGAAACAAACTGAGGGTTTTAGAGGGGAGGGTGGTGGGGGATGGGCTAGCCCAGTGAAGGGTATTAAGGAGGGCAGGTATTGCATGGGGCACTGGTTGTTATATGCAAACAATGAATCATGGAACACTACATCAAAAACTAATGATGTACTGTATGGTGGCAAACATAATAATAAAAAAATCTGCTAGTAAATGCTTAGAAGTGTCATTGTTGGATTATATAAGACTATGTCTAGCTTTATAAAAAACTACCAATATTTCTTCCAAAATTTTCATTCCTTCTGGAAATGAATGAGAATTCCTGTTCCTGTTCCTCACCAGTAATTGGTATAGATTCATGGGGTTTTAAAATTTTATCGTAATTTTTTAGGTGTAAAATATCCATTTGGTTCTTCTTTATACCTTCTTTTTCTTTGCTGAGATTTACTATATTTTCATTTGTTTTTCTTCCCCTCTTGGTCTTCTCTGACTGCACCCCATCGTGGGAGTTGGGATGCTGCATCGCAGCTTAGTGAAGGTCCTTGCTCACCACATCTAGGCTCTGCACTCTGCCTTTGCTGCCAGAGGTAGAGATGGGGGCTGGAATGAGTGGCTAACATCTGAAAGTTTTTGTCTTGTTAGGCTGCCCAGTCCCTGATCCTTAGGCTAAAGAGATCAGGCTTTTCTTGGTGCTTTTTGTCTGTCTGTGCCCATTGGAATTTTCATGTTGCTAGCCTCTCTAGCACCAGTCTGGGATATATAAGGCAAAGAAAACCGGAGGACTCAGCATCATGTTGTTTATTGGGTCCAGGTTTTCCTACTTGGTTTGCATTCTTCTCTACACCTTTCAGTGTCTGCTTTTGTTTGATTTATATATATAACATCCAGGTTTTTTTAGCTATACTTAATGAAAGGAATAAGAATAAGTATGTTTACTCCATCTTTCTGAAAGATAAAGTCTTCAAATTGGATTTTTAAGAATTGAATTTGTACCCAAAAGTCTTACTGATTTCTACCATTAATTATAATTATTTATGTGTAGATTCTTTGCAATTTTTTATGTACACAGATTGATCACTGTACATGTGGAAAATATTTTTTTGATCCTTTGTTTCTACTTCTTTTACCTTTTTCTTTTTCAAGCTTTGCTGTGGTGTCTAAGGTTTCTAGTATAGGGTGGCAGAAAGCACACTATAAGATCTTTCTGATCTTCAACTTAGCATCAATTAAGTATCTTGTATGCTATAGGTTTTTTGAGGAGACCATTTTTTTTAATTAAGGAAGTTTCCAGCATGTTAAGAATTTTATTTTGTTTTAAAATCATGAATGGATATGGTTTTATACACAGTTTTCCCTGCATTTATACAGATGGTCATAGTTATTTGTTTTTATTGGTCAATGTAGTAAATTATACTAATTGTTTTTCTAATAATAGATCAACCCTACATTATGGTTATAAACCCATATCATCTTTCATCTAAAATAGTTTGTGTAACATTTGAATTATTTACTCCTTCAATATGTGCTAGAGCTTGCTGGTAAAATCTTGTATGGCTGGTGTTTTTATTATGAGAAGATTGTAAAGTAGTATTTCAATTTCTTTAATGCTAACAATACTATCAGGTTTTTATTTCCTGTTGAATCACTTTTGATTATAAGAATTTCTAATATTTCACCACATAAACCCTACAAAGAATCAAAATTGTAAATGTTTGTACCATTTTCAGTTGTGCTCAGAGACAAATGGACACTTCACTTAGATGGCAGATATTTGTATCATCTGTTTAGCTTACGTCTTTTATAAAGATGTGGTTCTGTATCTTGTAACAACTATGGCCATATTTGAATTACCTCAGGAAATAATTAGATATTTGCTTGTGTGGCTAGTATTCTTAGAATAAATATCTGAATATTTTGCTCAGAATTATTTTTATTTCCCAGAAGTAAGAAAAAACAATACTGTAGATTTTTTTTGTTGATATCTACCATAGCATCAAATAGCTAGGGCATCTTCCTTGGGTCTTAAGGTGGCTATAGAAAATTGAGGATTTATTTAATTAATTCTTATAACATTTACAAGATTTCTCCCAGGCAGGCAGGTCTCTATGGAGGCTTCATCTTTCCTTAAGAAGTAGAAATATTATTTCTTTAAAGACTTGCTTATAGGAAGAAACCAATCAACCAACTCACTTATTTCTTCTTTCTGCTTTGAATTTTCTGGTGGATGGCAATTGTCATTTCTCACTAGAATTTATTCTACCTCATCTCACCTGCAGATCCCCTATCTCCAACTTGTGTAAGTACATTTGGTGACATTTTTACCATTTATTGCTCCATAAAGTGACCCACTCTATTTTGGTAAAATCTTGACCTTTGAACCCCTGGGATTATTTTTATCATCATCATCATCATCATTATCAATCATCACTACTACTTTAAAAGAAAGTAGCATACAACTAATAATAATCTAAAAAAAATTATTTTTTTATTTTTATTTTTTAAATTTTTAAATTTTTATTTTTTTGATGTAAAGTTCATTAATTCATTAGTTGCGTATAACACCCAGTGCACCATGCAATACGTGCCCTCCTTACTACCCATCACCAGCCTATCCCATTCCCCCACCCCCCTCCCCTCTGAAGCCCTGTTTGTTTCTCAGAGAAGGTAGCATAGCTTTGAATCTTCTTGGGCAGAGATATCCAGAGATTTTAAGTGCATCTGATTGACTGGTAGTAATTGTATTGGTGGCATATGTGTTTTGTATTTTTCATCTTTTCTCTAGAGTTTAGAATTCAGTCACAGATAAGTATTAGTTGTCTTTAAAAAGATAGTTTTGTCCCAACTTTCCAGAGACTAATATATAGATTATTTTAGATGGTGGATTTAGAAGATCTCTCTGTAACTCTCACTGTAGTTTCTCAGCAACATACTCTCCCTGCCAGTTTCCCTAATGGCATCTTTGTCTTTTTTTTTTTTTTTTTAAGAATCTGGGGACTTACTCTTTGAGGAAAATGGAAGAACATGTCAATATGTGTTGCCAATTCCACTTGAAGAAGCCCAAGGGAAAAGGATAAAGTGAAAGGAATTCCAACAGAAACTCACTTGATAAATATTCTCTGACATCAGCATGCACTGAGATTCATGTAAGCTGAGAGCTGGCTTCAGGGATCTCATTAAAATGAATTTACCATGATGAAATATTTTTCTGTTCTTCTGTGAAATGATTACTTTCTTACTGGAAGTAATTGATTATAAGCACTTTGCTCTGCAAGCCAACTGGGGTAAATCTAAATTGAGATTAAGTGATTATGTCCTGCTTATATATCCCATTTCACTTCAATTGTCCAGCTCCTGAAAGAAAATACACGTATACTCCTAAACCACTTATGAAAACAAAATTATACATGCAAAATAATCCAGTTGATGAAAAATTAAGGAGTTATCTTTGCATGATAGCTCTTCTTTACCGAGTGCAGAATGGTTTTCATCTTACTTCAGGAAGTTAAGGGTTATCTCCCTTTTATACTCAACGTCTATAATCTAGAAATGAGTTCTAATTGTACTTTTGTTCCAAGAAAATTTTACTACAGCAGAAAAGTTTTAGTTCTCAATAATATAATTTTCTTTTTATTTCAGTGGTTCCTAAGGTTTTAGAATGGCAAAAATTGACAAGGCAAAAAACAACAAATGTTGGAGAGGATGTGGAGAAAGGGGATCCATCCCTCTTACATTGTTGGTGGGAATGCAAGTTGGTACAGCCACTTTGGAAAACAGTGTGGAGGTCCCTTAAAAAGTTAAAAATTGAGCTACCCTATGATCCATCAATTGCAATTCTGGGTATTTACCCCAAAGATACTGATGTAGTGAAGAGAAGGGCCATATGCACCCCAATGTTCATAGCAGCATTGTCCACAATAGCTAAATTGTGGAAGGAGCCGAGATGCCCTTCAACAGATGACTGGATTAAGAAGCTGTGGTCCATATATACAATGGAATATTACTCAGCTATCAGAAAGAACGAATTCTCAACATTTGCTGCAACATGGACGGCACTGGAGGAGATAATGCTAAGTGAAATAAGTCAAGCAGAGAAAGACAATTATCATATGATTTCTCTCATCTATGGAACATAAGAACTAGGATGATCGGTAGGGGAAGAAAGGGATAAAGAAAGGGGGGGTAATCAGAAGGGGGAATGAAACATGAGAGACTATGGACTATGAGAAACAAACTGAAGACTTCAGAGGGGAGGGGGTGGGGGAAGGGGATAGACTGGTGATGGGTAGTAAGGAGGGCACGTATTGCATGGTGCACTGGGTGTTATACGCAACTAATGAAGCATTGAACTTTGCACCGGAATCCGGGGATGTACTGTATGGTGACTAACATAATAATAATAATAATAATAATAAAAAAGTTCCCAGGCTGATGCTAATATTCTATATAATGAGAGGGTTTGAGTTACACAGGTTGATGCATTTACCAATTCATAATGATTGTACATTTAAGATTCACATATTTTATGTAAATTTCCATAAAGTTGCATAGAATAAAATATGTAAGAAGTAAAAAAATTTTTTTTTGAGATTTTTATCAGTTATGGACTGCTTCCTGAGAAAAATGCACATATATACACAAAATTTTGCCTAGTACGGTTTGATAATTGCTATGGACTCATGGCTGCTGGTTGCTGTGTAATTCCTATTCTCCTCCTTTCCCAATGGGAGGGAGTTTTTATTGCAACTATGCACATTGGATATGTTAATGGGGAAGATAGCTTTTTAGGTCATATGTTCATAGGTCACTGGGCCTTGAGAAGCCACATTTGGACCTGATGATGAGGATATCACCCAGAGTTCCTAGACTTCAAGCAGAATGAAGTAACAAGGTGAGTCCTCAGGGTTGATCTCCTATGGGGAAGGACTGAGGGTATTCTCTGTATTCGAAGGGTAAGTGTGGATATTGGATAGCCAAAGGTAGACTGTGGTAGACTGCTGTTTGCTTACCCATATCTACTCATCCCTTTTATATTACATTGTGTTTCTGTTTGTTAGATATTCCAGTTTTTCCTATGATGCCCTTCACATTGGGAAGTTATACATTATCCTATATTTAATAAGCCAAGAGTGGCCATGTGATGTGCTTTAGTCATTGAAATGAAGACAGAATTAATGTGTGCCATTTCTAGACAGATTCCTTTGTAGCTGGCACCGGGATTGCTTCTTTTATTCTTTCTATAATATTGGACACATCAGATGGTGGTGCTCCACTGGCCTCTGTTCTGGAGGGAAGATGACATGGGAGCAGAGTAGCAGCTGGACCTGGATGAACATGTAACCATTACTGAAAGCCACTAGGATTTTGGGTCATTTGTTGCTGCAGCAAAACTTAGTTTGTTATGTCTAATACATTCTTCCTCTTTGATATCAAAGTCCCTATATTTCCAATTTTCTCACTATGCTCTGTGCTCTGGGATGCTGATCTCTATTAATTGTATCCCCCAGGCTTCCTTTTTTTCTGGCTTTGGTTGTTTTCAACTGATGGGAGGCATCAGTAGTATATTGGAGAGGGGAGGACAGAAAGCTGAGTATTTAACCCTTGGCTTCTTCCTTGCCAGGCTACAGGTTAGAGATGTCTCTGTTCCTCTACCTAAGACCTCAGTGATCTCCTCTTGCCCCTCAGACCCAGAGGTAATGGCCTTCTGCTGTCCTTATGTGTCTGGTCAAATCTTACTACTTACCTTTATTAAGCTCTTCTTAGTTATCCCCAAACCTTGACTGGTACAATGGGCATTGTTGAAGGGTGGATGAAATAAGTGAGAAAGAGCAGATTAAACCACCATCACTCCCAGGCCATTCAGAACATAACCCCTTTTGGGGCACTGGATGGATCAGTTGGTTAAGCATCTGCCTTCACCTTAGGTCATGATCCTGGGGTCCTAGGATTGAGTCCCGCATCTGGCTCCCTTGTCTGGGGGAGTCTGCCTCTCCCCCCTCTGCTGTGCTCTCTCTCTCTGTCAAATAAACAAAATCTTTTAAAAAAGGAACATAACCTCTTTTAGTGGGAAGGCAGGGGCCTCAGTAGCATTGTCTTTGTGCATTAAGGACAACACAATATACTTATTATATCTGCTGAGGATATTAGATACAGCAATGAAATATTTGCAAACAAATATTTGGCCTGAATTTGAGTCATTCTCATGGTCTACTGAGTCCTGAAATAGGGCCATTATCCCAAATTCTCAGGAAAGGAAACTGCCAATTTGGGAACTTAATGACGCACAACAAGGCCACCTAGAATACCAGCATACAGCACTGTTTATTGTTGTGGTAAGCAGAATTTCCGGAATGCCATCTCCCCTCCCCCCAAGCTGTCCTACTCGGCTCCCCAGAACCTGTGAATGTGATGAGATATTACTCCCTTGATTGCCTTATGTTAAATGGCACAGTTGACCTTAAGTTAGGGAGATTAACTGGATTATCTGGGTGGGTCCAGTATACTTGGAGTAACCCTTAAAAGCAGAGAGCTTTCTTTGGCTGGTGGCAGAAGAAATCAGACAGATTTGAAGCATAAGGGGGATTTGATGCACTGTTGCTGTCACTGCCTGGAGAATGTTTCGTCATCTCATTGTGTATAGTCAACTGACCTTGTGACTAGCAAATCTACACAAATTAGGGAAAATGCAGGAAGTTGGAGGCTATCTTTTTGGCTTAAAGCAGTCTGAAGGAAATGATGGCTGCTGTCCTTTCGGATTATGGAATCTCTATCATGGAATGTATTACTGGAATGTACTTGTATTGCTTGTGGTCCTTAGTCTCCCACTTGGACCTGTGCTGGTGTGCCATGCTGTGTGGCAGCAACCCTGTGCTGTCACCCTCTGTCCAGTCTGTCTTTCTCTCAGGCCTCGCACTTTTCATCTAACATTATGGCAACAGAGTGTGTCCTAGCCCAGCTCACGGATCACTGGCTGCAGGGTCTTGGGCCAGACTCTGCAGCCTGCTCTGAGCTCCTGAGTTAACAGACCTGGGACAAGCCTGGATTGGCATTTTCACAAATTACCCCATGAGGCTTTGTACTGTGAGTTTTGAAAACAACTGGCCTAGAAGGAGTATCTTGAAAAAATGTTTTTAAGGGCACATCTGTGTTACTACAGTCTATGGCACCCTGCTTTTGTTAAAAAGTTGACTTGAGTAAATCATACTCTTAGAAATTGTAGCTTATCCTGAATCTTTGATTTGGACAGGGGACTCATCTCCCCATGAGCTCTGGTGTCAGTTGAGCTATGAGCTACTTTACTCAGCTAATTAGAGAAAGTTCCTGGGTTAATATAAAGATGCAAACCGCCTTGGCATAGAGACAAACTCTGCTCCACATGGGAAGAGCATGGGTCCTTATTTCAGCCAATGTCTCATGCTTGGTCACAACAGAGAGTGAGGGATTACCGTCAGTACTAGCAAGATCATCCAGAAGTGCATGTTCTACAGAGAGTGGTTGAGCAGGTTAGAATCTGGAACTTAATGTTTCTAACCATTTTGGCTCAATAGAAATTTAAATTGTTTATGCATGTGGCCTATTTTGGCAGTTTGTGCTATGTCAAAGGTCTGAAATGCAACTGCTCATTTTGAGTCATTTATTTGAATTCTTGTGTGTTTTCTGGTTGATGGCAGATCTCTTAAAGATGGTATAATTAAAAAACTGCATATACACACAAGGAGACCTTGGATGGCATGGCTCATGCATTTGAGGAATTAAAAAATTACAATAAAAATAAACAGAAGTATATCCATATCAACTATATCAATGAGATTTGAAACAAAGTTATTTGCATACTTGTTGAAAGAACATTTGATCTGTTCCCTGTGAGAAGGAAGGCAGTCATGCATTAAGGACAATTACAAAACAGAAATGAACCGCAGCACTTTGGTTTGATCTACCCAAATCAGTTTACAGTAATAAAACATTTTCTTTACTTTTGAAAAAATGATGAAAGCCATGCCATCTCTAGAATACTATGATTTGGCTAATCTCTCTCAACTCTCCTGACTATTATTGAGAAGACAGGCTTTTTGTCTTGAAATACACTTTTTCTTACATTAAGCCCTGATAACTCACAAACATCAGTGAAAGAACAAAAGGACTTTACAAAGAAGCTGTCTTGGAGGAAAATTGACGGAGATGTGGTAATTTCACAGGGCCTTTCCTTGGGGCTGTCACTGTGCCAAAGGTCCCTGAGCCCCTCCCCTGTGGAGGGCAGCAGCCTCTGAGGGAGCCTGGTCTGGTTAACATGGCAATTAAGCCACCTATCCCAGCCAGGCTTTTCTAGTTGAGGAGAAAAGGGTCTGAAACTGCAGGGAAGTTGATAGAGCCTGGAAACCATTAGTGAACTTCTAGTAAGACTTGGAAATATATTTATATCTTGAAAATTTTTGTATTCACCAAAATTCTTTCAAAATGATGTGGCTGAGCATCCGTAATTGGACGTATATATTCCTGGGGATATATGGGATTGAGGAAGAAGGTATGTAATGAGAAATAGGGAAAGGCCTTTGGGAGGACTGCCTACCTGATGGGGAAATAATTAGAGTCTTGCCTTTCACCAAACACAAAAGTAAATTCTAGATGAAATATATTTCTAAAATGGAAAGGTGCTAAAAGAAAACCTATAGAGGGATTTTTCCATAACCTTGGGGTTATGAAGAGTTTACTAAGCAACACACAAATTCTGAACACCATCAAGGAATTGATTGACAGATCCAACCAACAAAAACAAAACTCTCAAACCACTTTTGATTAGTGAAAGACATGATAAACAAAGTTAAAACAAGAGCCAAAGATCAGAAGAAAATATTTGCTGCACATAGAACAGCATGAGTTATAATAAAGAGTTCACACAAATCAATAAGAAAAAAGCAAATGACAGAAGGAGGGATAAAGTCCAGAAAAACAACAACAACAATGACCGGTAAGTACTGAAAAGAGGCTCAACCTCCCTAGTAATCAGGGGAGCAAAAACTAAAACATCAGCAAGTTGCCCTATTTTACTGGTTAGATTGGCAAAAGTTAAGAAGATAGAGATCATGTCTGGAGTTGGTGAGGGACACAAGGAAATGTGCACTCATATCCTGTGGTGCATATTATTGCAACCATTTTGATTATATTTTTGCAATAGCCAAGGTCTAGAAAAATTAAAAATGCACATTTTGACCAGCAATTCCATCTTTGGAATATGGCTTACATGAATACTTGCATATGGACACAAGATAAATAAAAATTAAACACAAAATTTGTATTTATATTTTTATATATTATATATTTTATATCTATATTTTATGTATTAATATATATTTATATAATATATGTTATATATTATATATATTTATATAAATAGATATATATTTATATTAAATGTAAAAAAATTTAAATATACCCTGCATTGCTACACAGTGAAAACTGGAATCAATCTGAATGTTCGCTGGGTGTTATAAGCAAATAATGAATCATGGAACACTACATCAGAAACTAAGGTTATAC
>NW_023179820.1:1193345-1216123 GCF_002007445.2 Ailuropoda melanoleuca
ATATATATATATATATATATATATATTATGAATGTGTTGAGGAATTGAAAATGTAAGTTAGATATATAGATAGACAGAAAATTCTCCAATATATATTCAGTGAAATTCTTTTTATCTCAAAAACAGTACCAAAAAATCTGTAAAACAAAAGGATCTAGCAGATAGTAGGCACTCAATAACTATTTAATGACTGAAACATATGTAAATGTATAAGAAAAGTTCTGGAAGGACATGTGGCAAAGTGTGCAGAGCAGTCACCTATAGGGAAGGCAGAGGGATTTGGAATTTGGGAAAGAAGCAAAGGTGCACTTACATATCATACTGCATATGTCTTTCTATTGTTTGCATGTTTATTTCATGATAGTTTTAAAGAAGTTGTGCCAAAGGTAGTGATTTCACTTCCATCTATACGGTGAAGATGAGTGCTTAGGTATGGAAATATTAGGTTGTCTTTTTGATGGCTTTGTTGTTGTTATTATTATAATACTTAAGTAGTATTTAGTGGCATAAAAATGAATTAATTACACAGATATAATACTCAGTACAAACAAAAGTAACTTGTGAAACAAATCTCAAAAATGTATGTCAGTAGTGGGGTGACAGAGGGGCTGTTGACTGGAAAGGGCATGGGGTTGTCTTCTGGGATGCTGGTCATTTTTCACCATTTGACTACTGGTGCCATAGTGTACAAATAAGTATAATTTTTTATAAAAATTTTTTATTATGTTATGTTAGTCACCATACAGTATATCCTTAGTTTTTGATGTAATATTCCATGATTCATTATTTGTGTATAACAACCAGTGCACCGTGCAATATGTACCCTCCTTAATACCCGTCACCAGCCTATCCCAGTCCCCCACCCCCTTCCCCTCTGAAGCCCTCAGTTTGTTTCCCAGAATCCATAGTCTCTCATGGTTCATTCCCCCTTCTGTTTACCCCCCCTTCATTCTTCCCTTCCTTTTCCTACTGATCTCCCTGCTATTTCTTATGTTCCATAAAGGAGTGAATCCATATGATAATTGTCTTTCTCTGCTTGACTTATTTCACTTAGCATTATCTCCTCCAGTCTTGTCCATGTGGCTGCAAATGTTGGGTAATCACTCTTTCTGATGTCTGAGTAATATTCCATTGTATATATGGACCACATCTTTTTATTTTATTTTATTATATTATGTTAATCACCATACAGTACATCCCCAGATTCCGATGTAAAGTTTGATGCTTCATTAGTTGCGTATAACACCCAGTGCACCATGCAATACGTGCCCTCCTTACTACCCATCACCAGTCTATCCCATTCCCCCACCCCCTCCCCTCTGAAGTCTTCAGTTTGTTTCTCATAGTCCATAGTCTCTCATGTTTCATTCCCCCTTCTGATTACCCCCCTTTTCTTTATCCCTTTCTTCCCCTACCGATCATCCTAGTTCTTATGTTCCATAGATGAGAGAAATCATATGATAATTGTCTTTCTCTGCTTGACTTATTTCACTTAGCATTATCTCCTCCAGTGCCGTCCATGTTGCAGCAAATGTTGAGAATTCGTTCTTTCTGATAGCTGAGTAATATTCCATTGTATATATGGACCACAGCTTCTTAATCCAGTCATCTGTTGAAGGGCATCTCGGCTCCTTCCATGATTTGGCTATTGTGGACAATGCAGCTATGAACATTGGGGTGCATATGGCCCTTCTCTTTACTACGTCTGTATCTTTGGGGTAAACACCCAGGATTGCAATTGATGGATCATAGGGTAGCTCAATTTTTAGCTTTTTAAGGGACCTTCACACTGTTTTCCAAAGTGGCTGTACCAACTTGCATTCCCACCAACAATGTAAGAGGGATCCCCTTTCTCCACATCCTCTCCAACAATTGTTGTTTCTTGCCTTGTCTATCTTTGCCATTCTAACTGGCGTAAGGTGGTATCTCAGTGTGGTTTTGATTTGAATTTCCCTGATGGCTAATGATTTTGAACATTTTTTCATGTGTCTGTTAGCCATTTGTATGTCTTCATTGGAAAAGTGTCTGTTCATATCTTCTGCCCATTTTATGGGTTTGATTATTGTTTCTCACGTATTGAGTTTGAACAGTTCTTTGTAGATCTTGGATACCAGTCTTTTATCTGTAGTGTCATTTGCAAATATCTTCTCCCGTTCTGTGCGCTCTTAGTTTTTTTTGACTGTTTCCTTGGCTGTGCAGAAGCTTTTGATCTTGATGAAGTCCCACAAGTTCATTTTATCTTTTATTTCTCTTGCCTTTGGCGATGTGTCGTGAAAAAGGTTGCTCTGGCCGATGTCATAGAAGTTGTTGCCTNATCTCTTGCCTTTGGAGATGTGTCATGAAAAAAGTTGTTGTAGCCAGTGTCAAAGAGGTTGCAGCCTATGTTCTCCTCTATGATTTTGATGGATTCTTGTCTCACATCGAGGTCTTACATCCATTTGGGGTTTATCTGTGTGTATGGTGTGAGAGAGTGGTCAAGTTTCATTCTTTTGCATATAGCTTTCCAATTTTCCCAGCACCATTTATTGAAGAGACTGTCTTTTTTCCACCGGATGTTTTTTCCTGCTTTATCAAAGATTAGTTGCCCAAAGAGCCGAGGGTCCATTTCTGGGTTCTCTATTCTGTTCCATTGGTCTATGTGTCTGTTTTTGTGCCAGTACCATGCTGTCTTTGTGATCACAGCTTTGTAGTACAGCTCGAAATCCGGCATTGTGATGCCCCCAGCTTTGTTTTTCCTTTTCAACAGTTCCTTGGAGATTCGGGGCCTTTTCTGGTTCCATACAAATTTAAGGACTATTTGTTCCAGTTCTTTGAAAAATGTCCTCGGTATTTTGATCGGGATAGCATTGAAAGTGTAGATTGCTCTGGGTAGTATGGACATTTTAACTATGTTAATTCTTCCAATCCATGAGCATGGAATATTTTTCCATCTTTTTATGTCTTCCTCAATATCTTTCAAAAGTGATCTATAGTTTCTAGCATATAGGTCCTTTACGTCTCTGGTTAAGTTAATTCCAAGGTAACGCATGGTTTTTGGTGTTATTGTAAATGGGATGGATTCCCTAATTTCTCTTTCTTCAGTCTCGTTATTCGTGTATAGAAATGCAACTGATTTCTGGGCATTGATTTTGTATCCTGCCACCTTACTGAATTGTTCTATAACTTCTAATAGTTTGGGAGTGGATTCCTTTGGGTTTTCCATATAGAGTATCATGTCATCTGCAAAGAGAGACAGNTAGGCCTTTTCTGATTCCGCACAAATTTAAGGGCTGTTTGTTCTAGTTCTTTGAAAAATGTCATTGGTATTTTGATAGGGATGGCATTGAAAGTGTAGATTGCTCTGGATAGCATAGACATTTTAACTATGTTTATTCTTCTGATCCATGAGCATGGAATATTTTTCCATCTTTTTATGTCTTCCTCAATATCTTTCAAAAGTGATCTATAGTTTCTAGGATATAGGTCCTTTACGTCTCTGGTTAAGTTAATTCCAAGGTAACGTATGGTTTTTGGTGTTATTGTAAATGGGATGGATTCCCTAATTTCTCTTTCTTCAGTCTCGTTATTCGTGTATAGAAATGCAACTGATTTCTGGGCATTGATTTTGTATCCTGCCACCTTACTGAATTGTTCTATAACTTCTAATAGTTTGGGAGTGGATTCNTTCTTTTTGTGTCTTCTTCAATGTCTTTCAAGAGTGATTTGTAGTTTGTAGAATATAGATCCTTTACGTCTCTGGTTAAGTTAATTCAAAGATTAAGGTATGATTTTTGGTGCTATTGTAATGGGATGGATTCCCTAATTTCTCTTTCTTCAGTCTCGTTATTCGTGTATAGAAATGCAACTGATTTCTGGGCATTGATTTTGTATCCTGCCACCTTACTGAATTGTTCTATAACTTCTAATAGTTTGGGAGTGGATTCCTTTGGGTTTTCCGTATAGAGTATCATGTCATCTACGAAGAGAGACAGTTTGACTTCTTCTTTGCTGATTTGGAGACCTTTTATCCCTTTTTGTTGTCTGATTGCTGTTGCAAGGACTTCTAGTACTATGTTGAATAATAGTGGCGAGAGTGGGCATCCTTGTCGTGTTCCTGATCTTAAGGGAAAGGCTTCCAGCTTTTCCCCATTGAGAATAATGCTTGCAGTAGGCTTTTCATAGATGGCTTTTATGAGATTGAGAAATGTACCCTCTATTCCTACACTCTGAAGGGTTCTAATCAGGAACGGATGCTGTGTTTTGTCAAATGCTTTTTCTGCATCAATTGAGAGGATCATATGGTTCTTAACTCTTTTCTTGTTGATATGATGTATCACATTGATTGATTTGCGAGTGTTGAACCATGCTTGCATCCCAGGTATGAATCCCACTTGGTCATGATGGATAATCCTTTTAATGTACTGTTGGATTCTATTAGCAAGGATCTTGTTGAGGATTTTGGCATCCATATTCATTAGAGAAATCGGTCTGTAATTCTCCTTTTTGAGGGGGTCTTTGCCTGGTTTGGGGATCAAGGTAATATTAGCCTCATAGAATGAGTTTGGTAGCTTTCCTTCTGTTTCTATTTTTTGAAATAGCTTTAGGAGAATAGGTATTATTTCTTCTTTGNGTCTATTGCACTGATTGATTTGTGAGTGTGGAACCACCCTTGCATCCCAGGGATGAATCCCACTTGGTTGTGGTGGATAATCCTTTTAATGTACTACTGGATCCTATTAGTCAGGATCTTGTTGAGAATTTTGGCATCCATATTCATCAGGGATATCGGTCTGTAATTCTCCTTTTTGATAGGGTCTTTGCATGGTCAAAAATCCTTTTAATCAGAACTCTGATTAAATTCGATATTAACTCAAGTTCTCAAAAACCCATTTGGAAAAGCCTACAGGTACATCAGAGAAAAAGCAGGTAACTGCTGACAAGTCTTTGGTGGAAAAGTAAGTTGCATAGTTATACAAGCTCCTCTAATGATTGTCAAGCTCAAATTTTGTGTTTCAAAAATAGGTTTCAATATAATACAAGGAAACCGTACAGACATCCTCAACAGTGCAAAAGATGTATCAATGAAGTTTAAGGGTAGAGGAGAGTCTAAATATGATAATATACACAAATAATCTATAAAATAAAATAAGCCCTTCAATCCTAGGAAAAAAAGGGGGAACCTCACAAATGTAAAACTCATAGAACAAGGACTAACAGCAAGTGGAACTATCCGAAATATTTCCCCATTGACTGACTAAAACACCAAAAGACAGCCCAGGACACCATTAACAGGTAGTTTTCACATACAAAATTATGTGAACTAGAGGAATTTTTTTCTATGCAATTACAATTTCTTTCTACCTTTTCCCTACTTTTCTCTAACAACATTTTCCCTTTAGTTTGACCAGTTGAACTCAAAAGGTCTGGAACCTAAAGTGAGTACCAACTCTTACTGGACTAGCACTTGGAAAATGCAACCCTAGAAAAAGCAAATTTTAACTGAAGTGACTTGACAAAGTTAAGCAGTTGTTCTCAATGGGACAATGTCTTCCACGTTAGTCACTAGGTTAATGGCTTCTCTTGGCTGAATCACATGACCCAACATAATACTGGCATGCTCTGTGGTGACCTACTGAAGAGCTGTGTGCACAAACACCCACCTATTTAAGCTTTCAATAAAGCAAAGCATCATTTTAAACCATTTCAGTGAAATAAATAAGAAATATTGCACTTCCATTGGCCTACTTTACCTCTTGAAGTGGCTTGGAGTGTTGTTCATGACAGAAGACACTGCAGATAATTAGTCACTACTCCACACTCCTTAGGCTTCAATACTTCCCACTCTTCAAGACTCAGCACTTTTTTTGCAGCAATAATGGTATTATTCATTAACATTGTCACTGTCATGGGACCAACACCCCCACAGACTGGAGTGATATACTGGTTTTCTTTCTGATTCTTTCAAAATCCACATCTCCAACCAATTTGGCTTTAGCCATGATGGGATCTCGAACTCTTTTTATTTCCACATTGATGAGTGCAGCTCCCTCCTTATTCGTATCTGCTGTGATCAGATTGGGAATGCCTGCAGCAGAGACCACAATGTCTGCAAGAACTGTATGTTTCTTCAGTTGCTCTTTGGGAGTGTATTGATGAGATATTGTAACAGTGGCATTGCCTCCAGAGTGTTCACGTGTCACATCTGTGTGTTGTAGCACTGCAATGGGCATTCCAACATTTTTTGACCTCCCGGCCACAGCCACATTCTTCCCTAGAGTTGGGATGCTGGTTCACTTAATTATTTCCCAGACACCTGTGGGACCGCTGGTAACACATTCGCTCTACGTTAATTACATAAAGTCATCAACATGGCTTTTTGTCTGGAGAAACACCATTGTAGAACTTTCATCAATGTGCTCTGGAAGAGGCAGCTGAACAAGAAGGCCATCTACATTATTATCATCATTTTTTAAATTATGTTCACTTAGCCAAAATATAGTATACATCATTAGTTTTTGATGTAGTGTTCAGTGATTCACAGCAAGTTCTATGCAAGCAAACAATAGGGCAGGGGTTGAGAATTTGAGGCTGCAGGTGGCCTTCAAAAACGTTTCCACAGAGAGATGAAAACAAAATTCTTATTGGGGTATACTGGGTAGGAAGGGGGATGTGAGAGATTATATACAATTTCTATCAGTCAGAGTTCGATCAAAGAAGCAGCCCCACTCCCCGTGATGTGGAATAAAAGAATCATTGTAAGGAGTGCTTTGTGCAACTGTGGGAGAAGCTGGAAGCAAGGATGGGAGAAAAGTCACTACTCAGGGTTTGCTCCTGGGAGTAGTAGAGAAGTCTGGGTGGCCCTGTTTCTGGGTTTAATTGTAGGCCAGTAGTCAGCAGAAGTACTGCATCCATCGAAACTTCCACTTCCTGCCTCTTCCCTGGACTGTTTTCTAATCATCCCTTGAAATTCCGTTCAGACATGGCCTCCCCAAGAGCCCTTCAGGACCCTCCCTGCATACCTCGTCTGGCTCTGTTGATCATTTCTAAGTGCTTCCATAACCTCAGTGCTAACCTCTGTCACAGCACCTCTTCTGTGGGCATTCCCTGGTAGAGCTCCTGGCAGTTAGTAGTGCCCCCAAATGTTTGTACCGTTGACTTGAACTCTGTTTCTTCTGAGATCCTGAACTCCTTGAGGGGAAAGATTGTGCTCCCTCCATAAATATTTGCTGACTCAATACAAGGAAGGACAGATGAATGGATAAATGAACAGGATCAGCAGTCTGAACATAGTCCGAGGGTTCTGAATTTTGTGTGTCCTGTATTTGTTATCTACCCCTTCTTTTACTTATGCTAAATGACCTCCTCGGTGTTCACAGTGCATCCCTCTGCCCAGGCATTCTGGAACTTGGTGAATATGTTCACATTTGGCTCCTATTACCCTTTGTGATATTACATATTTTAATCATTTGTGCTATGTCATCATTTCCCCCAAATTATTCTCATATGAAAGTCCCTCCCAACACTTTAATTGACCTCCTTGGGATAGTTCCAGTTTTGATATGCCTTTCTTAATGTGTAGTAATATGAAATGGTTATGGCGTTAGAGATGCAAATGTATGATAATGTTATACAAAGTTGAAATTTTGCTACAGATAAATCATGGGGAGGCTTGCCAAAGGAGTAACCTGTATATCAATCATGCTGAATATATATATATTTAACTAAGGCAACCTGCTTAATGCCCTTCTAACCTTGCAGGGAGCAGAGGTGCATCCTCAGGCCCCTTATATAGAAATAACTTCTCATCTAAGAATCCCTGATGGTTGCTTTTTGCACCCAGAGCGTTCTGATGTCATGGAGGAAACAAAGGCCTCTTCTGTGATCCTGAGGTGCCAGTTTGGCTGGGCAAAGACAAAGGGACATTTTAAATAAAGTCTCCAGACATTTACTTAGCCTCAAAATTACTTGTCCAAATTTGCACATTGTGCAACAGTGCAGATCTTCAAATGTATTTCTGTAACTGGCTCCAATATGCCTTATGTTGTAACTTTTCTTTTTGTCATGGGGAGGGAGTAGGGAAGGGATTAGTTGTCGTTTTTTCCCCTTCCAGAGAACTGCCAAAATAATTTTGACTCTTCCAGATGAAGTAAGTTTTAAAATTGTGGTTCTCCTGAGGTTTGTTTGGAAGAAGACACAGCAATTCTGAGAAACCAATGATGGGGGCTGCCAAGATGCTCTGTTTCCCTGGCTGCGGCTTCTGTTTCCTTGCATCGAGGTCAGCATGAGAACAAAACCGTGGTCTTCGAAGGTTGGAGATGCTTGTTCAAATACTTGTCCTTGCCCACCTAAAAGCTTCCTTCCTTGCATAGCACCATCGCTTTAATCCCAGAGTTTAGAATTTGCTGTGGAGTTTGGATTCTCACTTCCTCTTGCTCTTTCCCAGGTTGAGCCATTCCTTCTGGCTGGCTTATACCTGGGAAAATTGGGATGCACACTTGGCTCAGGCTATTTTTGAGGTGTGCAGTTTCCAGGAAATTGGAGACTGCCATCCCATATCATTCCATCTCTCCACCCTGGGGTTTGAGATAGAATGGGAAGGGTTGGGGCAAAGGGCTGAATAAGAATTATTCAGGAGTTATATATGAACCTAGAATTTCAGAACTGCAAGATCCTTTTAGACAGAGTTGCAGAGAAGAAGGAGCAGAATTAACTGAATCAGATTGACCTGGGGGGCATGGCTCAGTTTGACCAGCGAGGGCTGACACCTGCACTGTCAGCCTCTTCATAGCCTTGGATAGATTGGTAAAGCAGCAGTTTCTTTTTTTTTAAATTTTTTAAATTATATTATGTTAGTCATCATACAGTACATCCCCGCTTTCCGATGTAAAGTTCTAGTTGCTTATAACACCCAGTGCACCATGCAATACATGCCCTCCTTACTACCCATCACCAGTCTATCCCATTCCCCCACCTCCCACCCCTCTGAAGCCTTCAGTTTGTTTCTCATAGTCCATAGTCTCTCATGCTTCATTCCCCTTTCTGATTACCCCCCCTTTCTTTATCCCTTTCCCCCTACCGATCTTCCTAGTTCCTATGTTCCATAGATGAGAGAAATCATATGATAATTGTCTTTCTCTGCTTGACTTATTTCACTTAGCATTATCTCCTCCAGAAAGCAGCAATTTCTTGCAGTGGAATTTTAGTGATGTACAGAAAAGAGGA
The DNA here is from genome assembly GCF_002007445.2 of Ailuropoda melanoleuca. Taxonomy (NCBI): domain Eukaryota; kingdom Metazoa; phylum Chordata; class Mammalia; order Carnivora; family Ursidae; genus Ailuropoda; species Ailuropoda melanoleuca. The sequence goes on from NW_023179820.1 coordinate 1,202,547, forward strand.
GTGAGGTACAAACACCGTGTTCCACTTTCCTAAGGATTGCTTTACCAGAACAACATGGTACAAATATTTAGCCTCTGAATCTCACTTTAGTTGCATGGAAAATGGGGTTGTTGGGGTGGGGGGGAATGAGATCATATGTTGAACGAATCCTGATATGTAGCAGGTGGCTATAATGAGTGCATGTGTTATTATCACCCGTTATTATAGTCCTTTTATTTGAAAGATAAGTGAACCAAAGCCCAAAAATTTTAGGTGATTTGCCCAACAACGCACAGCATTTAATGGCAGAACTTAAGAACAGACCAATTTCTCCTTACCTTCAGAGGAGTACTTTTTCCCATTTCACTACTCTGCAATCCAAATCTTTTAGATAAATCCTCATGAAAAAGTAAAATGAAATGTTTTGATTAAAAGTTTTTCATGATTGTCTTTTTGATGTCAAAATACTTTTAATGTGAAAATGGAAGATTTCATGGGTGAGCTTTCTGCAGGCTGGAGGCAGAGGGAGGGCCTTCCTGCCTGCCTGGGTTCCCACATCGTCTGGGCACTTTCCCTGTGAAACCACTTGTGAACATTGCCCTATGCAAGTCCCTTAAGTTTGGTGCTGGAAACAAAGCATGAAAATTGCTGTCCCTGTCCCCAAGATGTTCATTGCTTCCTGGGGAAGAAATTAGGAAGTAAATCATTGATATATAGCTTGGTGAACTCTGTGATTGATGTTAACCCAGAGGAGGGCCACTTAATCAAGGTGAGTGCGTTTGGGGTTGCTGGGAGCCATCAGCCCTGTACTAACCCTGGAAGGCTGGGAAAAAGTTGGGCAGGTAAAGAAAGGGTGTGATTTAGGCAGAGGAGAGGGAGAGTTGTGGGGGCAGAAGGGAGAGACCAAGGGATGTGCCAGGTAGAGCTAGCAGCCGGAAGGGTGTGAGGTGTGTTGAGGAGTATGGATGGAACCTTAGAGATGGAGGATTTTCACTGGTGCGTATGTGTTTGTGACAACAATTTGCATTTTGTTTATTTATTTATTTATTTATTCGATAGAGTGCACATTTTATTTATTTAATTAATTAATTTTAAAAGTTTATTTATTTATTAAAGAGAGAGCACAAAAGAGAGAGAGAACGAGTTGGGAGGAGGGGCAGAGGGAAAGGGAGAAGCAGACTCTCTGCTGAGCAAGGAGCCCAACGTGTGGTCTACCCAGGACCCCAAGATCATGACCTGAGCCAAAGCCAGACGCTTAATCTACCGAGCCACCCAGGTGCCCCAACAATTTGCATTTTAGAAAGATCGCAGGCTCCTATTGAGAGGCTAGATGGGCAGAGAGAAGGAGTGGAACTGGGGGACCTGAAATTTATAGGGCCTCCAAAATAGAGGTGATTGAGGAGGAAGAAGAGAGGAGACACTCTGGCAGGCTTTGCTTGGGCTTCTGTGTGGTGAGAGGTCAGATAGAGGAGGAGGGGCCAGGTGACCCTCAGATTGGTGGCTCAGGCTCTGAGGCTCAGTGCTGACCCTCACGGAGACACAGAAGTCAGGGTGGCTACATGACCCCACTTTCAGGAGTTCAGGCTCCAAGCTGGCATTGTCCTGAAATTAATAGCCTTCTATTGACTAGATGATGGAATGTGCTTGTGAACAAAGGAGCTTGAGGCTGTTCCTTGCTTCCCCATTGGCATACAATGTTTGAGATGCCCCATGAATACAGAATTTCAGTGGACCCACTCAAAGTAAGGACACAATAAGCACATTAGTCTATGACCCATGGTCCCAGAGGCTACACTTGCTGGTCAAATTAGAGCTTGCTGAGAAAACAGAAAGAAGGTAATGAGGTGCCAGGAAACACAAATGACCAAGAAACTCTATCATACCCTTGCTCGTGCTCTTCCCTGTATTTGCTGAAGGAAAGAGAAAGTCCTTACTCATCAGTAAGCCAAAGGTAGAGGGTTGGTAGAATGTGCACATATCAAGAAGCACAATTAAAAGCAGTTCAGTTTGTTTTGTGTAGTGTTGCCACAGTTTTGGTAAGAATAAAATATACATGTCGTACAAGTTACAAAATGCAAATTGTGTAACTTCTGTGATTCTACATGAGTTAAATGCTCCTATATTTGCATTTAAAGCTGGCATTCCATAACGTAAAGATGAGCAGTAAAGTTCATTCTAATGATAAAAAAATTGTGCTTTTTGTTAACCTAGAACAATTTTAAACAAACACCATGACAAGTTGAGAGACAAACTGTGGAGAAAGAAAAAAAAACTATATTTTTGTTCCTTTAATGGCACTTTCCTCTGCACTCATTTTTTACTGGATGATGCAAATTATGTAGCGGCTTCCAGTAGACAGTTTTGGGGAGGAAAAGATGAGGCATTTATATTTTGTTTGTGGACATGTAGGTTTTGAATTTGTGCTGTCTGGATTTTAGGACAAATGGTCTAGATTTGGGGGCCAGCAGCAATGTAGTTGGTCGTTGGAATCATGGGCTGGGATTATCCAGACAAAATGTATAGGGTGTAAAGCCCAGCCAAGAGGCTGGCACTGAGGGTGGGGAGAAAGCATTGCAATGGGTGTTTAGCTGATTGAACAGACAGCAGAGGAACTGAAGAGTAAGATCACGGAGCCTATGGGAAGCTAGCCTGGTTCTTGGTAGTAAACATGCCATCTACTGACGGTCCAAGACTGAAGTTCCTTTTAAACTTATGAATTTTAGGAAAATAAGGAGTCCCAAGTACCCATGTCTTGAGTAAAAGATTGTCCCACCCACTCCAGGCAAGGTAATTTCCTTCAGTCACCTGGAAGTGATCAGATAGTGAAACATAATCAATTGTTATTATAAATTCATTTGTTACTGGACACATAGGTTGTCTTATCTTGGCTATTGTGAATAATGCTGCAATGAACATGGACATACAGCAATCTCTTTGAGATACTGATTTCTTTTTATTTGGCATTATATCCAGAAATGTGATTGCTGGATCATAGTTTTATTTCTGATTTTTTGAGAAACCTCCTTATTGTTTTCCATAGTGGCTGTACCAATTTGTATTCCCAAATTACACAAGGTCTCTTTTCCCCACATCCTTGCTAGTACTCATCTTTTGCCCTTTTTTTTTCTTTTTAAGAGAGAGAGAGAGAGAAGGGCAAGAGTGAAGGGGCAGACGGAGAGGGAGAAGGAGAACCCCAAGCAGGCTCCATGCTTGGCCTGATGTGGAGCTCAGTCTCACAACCCTGAGATCATGAGCTAAGCCACAATCAAGAGTCTGACACTTAACCAGTTGAGACACCCATGCACCCCTTCGTCTTTTTGATGATAGCCATTTCCCTGATGATTAATGACGCTGAGCACCTTTTCATGTACCTATTGGTCATCGGTATATCTTCTTTGGAAAAACGTCTATTCAGACCTTTGCCCATTTTAAAATCAGGTTGTTTAAATTTTTTTTCTTTTTTTGCAGTTGAGTAGTGTGCGTATAACTCATTTGGGGGTACTAAATCTTTATCAGATATTTGATTTGCAAATATTTTCTACCATTCTGTAGGTTGCTTTTTCATTTCATTGATGGTTTCCTTTGAAGCTTTTTAGTTTGATGTAGTCCCAACATGTTTATTTTTGCTTTTGTTGCTTGTGCTTTGATATCATATCCAAAAAAATCATTACCAAAACCAGTGTCTAGATTTTAACTTATGTTTTCTTCTAAGAGTTTTAAGGTATCAGTGTTACATTTAAGTCTTTAGCCCCCTTTTTTTTTAGGGAGGGAAAGAAGGAGAGAGAGAGAGAGAGAGAGAGAGGAGGGACAGGGGGAGAGGGAGAGAGAGAACCTTAGGCAAGCTCCACACCTAGTGCAGAGCCTGATGCGGAGCTTGATCTAATGACCCTGAGATCATGATCTGAGCCGAAATCAAGAGTTGAGTGCTTAACTGACAGAGACACCTAGGCGCTCCATGTCTTTAACCCATTTCGAGTTAATTTTTGTGAGTGGTGTAATTTCATTCTTTTTCGTTTGGTATGGATATTCAGTTTCCCCAACACCATTTGTTAGAAAGTTTGTCCTTTCTCCATAATGTCTTCTTGACAACTTTTCAAAGATTAGATGACCACATATGTGTGGGTTTATTTCTGGGTTCCCTATTCTGTTGCATTGGTCTTTGTGTTTTTATGCCATTACCACACTGTTTTGATCACTATAGCTTTGAAAAATAAATGGATAAAGAAAACATGGTATATATATATATATATATATATATATATATATATATATATATANATCAGGAACACGACAAGGATGCCCACTCTCGCCACTATTATTCAACATAGTACTAGAAGTCCTTGCAACAGCAATCAGAAGACAAAAAGGGATCAAAGGTATCCAAATCGGCAAAGAAGAAGTCAAACTGTCTCTCTTTGCAGATGACATGATACTCTATATGGAAAACCCAAAGGAATCCACTCCCAAACTATTAGAAGTTATAGAACAATTCAGTAAGGTGGCAGGATACAAAATCAATGCCCAGAAATCAGTTGCATTTCTATACACGAATAACGAGACTGAAGAAAGAGAAATTAGGGAATCCATCCCATTTACAATAACACCAAAAACCATACGTTACCTTGGAATTAACTTAACCAGAGACGTAAAGGACCTATATGCTAGAAACTATAGATCACTTTTGAAAGATATTGAGGAAGACATAAAAAGATGGAAAAATATTCCATGCTCATGGATTGGAAGAATTAACATAGTTAAAATGTCCATACTACCCAGAGCAATCTACACTTTCAATGCTATCCCGATCAAAATACCGAGGACATTTTTCAAAGAACTGGAACAAATAGTCCTTAAATTTGTATGGAACCAGAAAAGGCCCCGAATCTCCAAGGAACTGTTGAAAAGGAAAAACAAAGCTGGGGGCATCACAATGCCGGATTTCGAGCTGTACTACAAAGCTGTGATCACAAAGACAGCATGGTACTGGCACAAAAACAGACACATCGACCAATGGAACAGAATAGAGAACCCAGAAATGGACCCTCGGCTCTTTGGGCAACTAATCTTTGATAAAGCAGGAAAAAACATCCGGTGGAAAAAAGACAGTCTCTTCAATAAATGGTGCTGGGAAAATTGGACAGCTACATGCAAAAGAATGAAACTTGACCACTCTCTCACACCATACACAAAAATAAACTCCAAATGGATGAAAGACCTCAATGTGAGACAGGAATCCATCAAAATTCTAGAGGAGAACATAGGCAACAACTTCTATGACATCGGCCAGAGCAACCTTTTTCACGACACATCGCCAAAGGCAAGAGAAATAAAAGATAAAATGAACTTATGGGACTTTATCAGGATAAAGAGCTTCTGCACAGCCAAGGAAACAGTCAAAAAAACTAAGAGACAGCCCACGGAATGGGAGAATATATTTGCAAAGGACACCACAGATAAAGGACTGGTATCCAAGATCTACAAAGAACTTCTCAAACTCAATACACGAGAAACAAATAAACAAATCATAAAATGGGCAGAAGATATGAACAGACACTTTTCCAATGAAGACATACAAATGGCTAACAGACACATGAAAAAATGTTCAAAATCATTAGCCATCAGGGCAAATCAAATCAAAACCACATTGAGATACCACCTTACGCCAGTTAGAATGGCAAAAATTGACAAGGCAGGAAACAGCAAATGTTGGAGAGGATGTGTAGAAAGGGGATCCCTCCTACATTGTTGTTGGGAATGCAAGATGGTACAGCCACTCTGGAAAACAGTGTGGAGGTCCCTTAAAAAGTTAAAAATTGAACTACCCTATGACCCAGCCATTGCACTACTGGGTGTTTACCCCAAAGATACAGACGTAGTAAAGAGAAGGGCCATATGCACCCCAATGTTCATAGCTGCATTGTCCACAATAGCTAAATTGTGGAAGGAGCCGAGATGCCCTTCAACGGATGACTGGATTAAGAAGATGTGGCTCATATATACAATGGAATATTACTCAGCCATCAGAAAGAACGATTACCCAACATTTGCAGCCACATGGACGCAACTGGAGGAGATTATGCTAAGTGAAATAAGTCAAGCAGAGAAAGACAATTATCATATGGTTTCACTCATTTATGGAACATAAGAANAAAGGAAGGGAAGAATAAAGGGGGGGGTAAACAAAAGGGGGAATGAACCACGAGAAACTATGCGCTCTAGGAAACAAACTGAGGGCTTCAGAGGGGAGGGGGTGGGGGATTGGGATAGGCTGGTGATGGATATTAAGGAGGGCACATATTGCGTGGTGCACTTGGGTGTTATATGCAAATAATGAATCATGGAATATTACATCAAAAACTAAGGATATACTGTATGGTGACTAACATAACATAATAAAAATTATTAAAACAAAACAAAAAACCAACTAATCAAAATAAATAATGCAATATTTGAACAAATCAATACTGATGCAAAAAGACTTCCAGGATGGGGACACCTGGGTGGCTCGGTCGGTTAAGTGTCTGCCTTTGGCTCAGGTCATGATCCCAGGGTCCTGGGATGGAGTCCCTCATTGGGCTCCTTGCTCAGTAGGGAGTCTGCTTCTCCCTCTCCCTCTGCCTGCCACTCCCCCTGCTTGTGCACTCTCTCTCTCTCTGACAAATAAATAAAATCTTAAAAAAAATACTTCCAGGTTGAGCAAACTATAAAAAGTCTAAATAAAGACAGGATCTCACAGTGCCATGCCAATTCATATTGGAAAAATGTATACCCTAATGTATGTGTTTGTATGTATTTTAAATGGTTAATTTCTGCCAGAACATTATTAAAGTAGAAGTAGAGTTTGAAAGTATTATTGATGAGTTGGCTTTCTTTTTAAAAATTTTATTAAATTTTTTTCATTGTTATAAGTGTACTCTTTAATCCCCATCATCTTTTGTACCCATCACCCCACCCATCTCCCCTCTAGTAACTATCAATTTCTTCTCTATAGTTAAGAGAACTATAGAGAGACCTCTCTCTCTTTCCCCTCTTTGCTTGTTTGTTTTGTTTCTTAAATTCCCTATATGAATTAGATTGTATGGTATTTGTCTCTGACTGACTTAGCATAATACTCTCTAGCTCTGTCCACATTGCTGCAAATCGCAAGATTTTATTCTTTTTTATGGATGAATAATATTCCATTATATATATATGTATATACCTACATATATATATATGCCACCCCTTCTTTATCCATTTGTCTATCAATGGACATTTGGGTTTTTTCCATAGTTTGGCTATTGTAAATAATGCTGCTGTAAACATAGAGGTGCATGTATCCCTTTGAATTAATATTTTTGTAGCTTTTGGGTAAGTATCTTCTACTGTGATTATTAGATTATAGGGTCGCTCTATTTTTAACTTTTTGAGTAACCTCCATACTGTTTTCCAGAGTGGCTGTGCCAGTTTGCATTCCCACCGACAGTGCAGGAAGGTTCCCTTTTTTCCACAACCTTGCCAACACTTTTGTTTCTTTTTTTTGCTGTTAGCCATTCTGACAGGTGTGAGGTGATATCTCATTGTGGTTTTGATTTGCATTTCCCTGATGATGAGTGATGATGAGTTAGTTTTCATTAAAGTTAAGAAAGTAAATTTATATTCAATTCTGTAGTGGTATAAATAAAAAATTAAACTTAAAATACTGTTATGAGTATTAATAAATTAAATTTTCAGTATTTTTCACTACTTGTTCTGGAAAAAAGTTAACCATTAAAAATGCAAAAATATTATATACTAAAGCACACATTTTTCCTTTTGTCTTAGACTCCAATGTTGTTTGGCACATTATTGAATAAGGGGTTGATGGATCAGATATGACTTTTGTAAGAGTTTCTCTTATTGCACCATGGGGAAAAGGGTGGTGAAGGGAAGAAACTCATCGAGAATGGCTCTCTGTGTCTCCATTGCATAACCACAACTAGAGGAACAGTGGTGCTATTCTCTGATATGGGGAAAGCTGGTGGAAGAGTGGATGTTTTGGGGAGGGGGAGTGCAGATAGTTATTTTTTTCTTTAGTATCTTGAGTTCTGAGGTACCTTTGAGCCTCAATTGTCCAATAGTCTCAATTTCTCAGAAAAGAATTATCAAGTAGGCAGCTGGATATATAGGTCTATAGCTCAGAGGAAAAGTGTGCGTAAAAGATGTAACTTGGGAGTTATGAACTGGCCTATAGATGACAATTGCAAAAGATGAGGCCATCTATGGCAGGTCTTAGCTGTGGGTACACATCGGAGCCACCTGGAAAACTTTTAAAGTTCTTCATGTCCAGGCACCACTCTAGGTCAATTAAATCAGAGTCTTTAGAGAAGGGTTCCATGTATAGGTATTTTTGGAAAAGCCTCCCATGACTTCTGCTTCCACAGAGATGGAGTAGATGTATTTTCTCCTATTCCTTCTGCTAACTGAAACTAAAGCATTGAACATTTTACGTAAAACAAACATAAGAAGACTCTGAAAGATAGATTTTATTTCTGGATTTTCTTTCTGCCCTGGATTTTCTTTCTGCTTCATATGTTCCAGACTTGGAGTTGAAGAGGATAGCAACTTGGAAATGACAATGAGTACAGACAAACTAAAAGCCCCAATGAAACCTTACCATCCCCAGCCAAAGGACCAGGGAAGGGGTACCTTAGCAAGACAAAAACACTGTTGGACAACATTCACTCAACTCGGGCCAAACAGGACAGAAAAAACCCCACCTATGTCAGAAAAGGCTGAGTGGGGAACAAAGACATCTACTGTCATGAAGCTCTAATGAGGCATTCTAACACTCCAGCTGATAAGGAGCTCCCCTCACCCTGCGCTGTCAGTGGAGGCCACATGGAGAGCCTGGAGTTCCACCCCCACTTGGCAGTAACTATTGTCCCTTCCTGTCCCTGATGGGTATTGTCGAAGGAGGCCTAGTAAAGAGTCAGGACTTTACCCATTGCCCAGCAGAACCACTCTCCAGTACTGTTAGTGGAGAGAGTAAGCTGGAACCCCCATCCAGCAGTAATAAGAAATGCTTCCCCAACTTGGGTGTCAATGGTGACCAAGTAGGGAACCTGGAGTTCTAACTCTATCCTCCAGTCACGATGCAGCACCACCTCTACATTCCCTTGCTGGATTGGTGTCAGAGACATCCAGCTAAAATAGAGCTTCAATGGGATTCAGAGTCTTATGATATTAAAATGGTCTGGTGTTCAATAAGAAATCGTTCACCATACCAAGAACCTGATGATGGGTGACAAAAGACAATCACTATATGGCAAAACCAAGATGATAAAGATGTTGGAATAATCTGAAAAATGATAATGTCATCAAGGTGGTGAAATAGGAATCCCTGGACCCTCCCCACCTCACCCCTTATCTCACTGATTCAATAACAATACATGGACAAATTACTTCTGTGACAAATTCAGAAACCAGTTGAGAGGCTTCTGCACCCTGGGCAAGTATGAAATCAGCCACATCAAATCTGGTAGCAATATTTGAGACATCCTCTTCCATAATCCCTACCTCTGGCACAGTGCCTTACATTAGGAAGGATCCCCTCAGCTCCTGCTTCTTCCTCAAGGGATAAAGAGTTGGATGACAGACACATCCAGAGTTCCAACTTTTGCAGGGGTGCCTGAGGGACTGCTTTCTGTCTTATCTGTCTTGGAGTGCTGATAGGCACACTCTAGATGCCCCGGACCAGAGAGAACAGACAGTAGTCTGGGCTAGCACTAAAACAGTTGTCCCTCCCCAGTTTATCACAGAGTGAGCAAGATCTCTGTATGAGGTCACTATGAAGACCAGGAGAGGTAGCTGTTTGTTTGTTTGTTTTTTAATGTGCAGATACCAACAAAAAGAGTCAAAGAAAATGAAGAGAAATGTGTCCCAGACAAGGAACAAGATAAATCTTTAGAAACTGACCCTAAAGAAATGGAGATATATAATTTACTTGGCAGATTATTCTAAATAATCATCATAAAGATATTTAATGAGGGCAAGAGAACAATATATGAACAAAACAAGGATTTCAACAAAGAGAAAATATTAAAAAAATGTACCAAGCAGAAATCTCAGACCTGAAGAACACATAACTGAACTGAGAGCAGATCATTGTATTATAGGGATCTTTCTGAAGGAGGTGCTGGGCAAGGACCTGGGGGCATGTCCTGGTCCTGGGGTACCAGACAATACAGGGAGAAGAGCCGAGCAAACCAGCTGGAAGACCCATGCAACTTGTCTGTGCTCCTGGAGTGTGACGGACACACAGGTGTGCAATGCTGGCTCCAGGGAAGCATCCCAGAGGCACATGGAGGCTGTGTGGGAGTGTGGGGAGGGCATAGCTCACGGCCAGCTGCATGGGCTGAGGTGACCACACAGGCCTCCAGGGACAGGACTGGGAGCTCCACAGTCCTAGACAGGCAGCCAGTGAGCCAGGCTGACTGAGACTCCTGAGGTCACCATCTCTGACTGTGCCACTGTGCACTCACACATGTGTGTGTATGGGGGAATAGGCGGGTATGCATATATCCTTATCACCATTGCCCTGGCTTTTCCATGCCCCAGCATGCAGGATCATGGGTTCATCAGGATGCCTGCATTGAGATAGGCAGCAAAAAAGCCCTTTGGTGAAGATAACTTGTTAAAACATAGTTACTCTCGCATGTGGGGAAATATATGGTAATCCAGTTAAAACAACCTCCCTGAAAATATAGAGGTGGCCCCAGTGGGTCAAGGGACTTGCCTCTTCCACAATTATATATACTACCTGTGCACACAGCAAAAGGCCATTTATTTCTGATTTCAAAAACAACAAATACACAGTGAAAGTAAAAACAGAAAAGTATAAAGTTTCAGGTAAAAAAAATCCTCATTATCCCATGCTCACAAAACAATCAGGATAAACACCTTCACATGTTTTCTTTAAAAAAAACAGCTTTAGGATGAGGGAGTTAAGATGGCGGGGGAGTAGGCGACCCCTTTTTCAGCTAGTCCCGAGTCAAGTTGAATAGGTACCAGACCAGCCTGAACATACATGGAATCAGCCTGAGATGCAGGAAGATACATCTGGATCTCTACAAATGAACATCTCCAGCGATGAGTATTGAGGTATGAAGCGGGGAGCTGTGAAACCGCACACAGATATCGGAAGATAAACGAAGGGGGAGGGAGCTGCCGCATTTGGGCCCCAGGAAGCGGTAGCCACCTGCATGGGGGAGCGGGCGGACTCGCAGACCGGCACCTGCGAGAGATCAGACTGAGATCATGAGCCAGGAAAACGCGTGACCAGACTGAAAACCGGAGCTCTGGTGCGCTCACTGGAACCAGACTGAGACTGGGAGCTCCGGAGCGCGTGGGGGCGGCTGGTGGTGTTAGAAACACAAAGGACAGAGACGCACCGGCCCTGGAAGTGAGGGCTGGGACACCGGGTGTGGGGCTCACAGGGTTGAGCAGCACCAACAGAAACAGAGTTTAAGTGGCCAGAACATCAGTGGAGAACGGTCCACAATCCCTCTGTTCTGGGACAGAGGCTGAGATTTGGCCACTGCTGCTCTGACTCTCAGAAGAGGCACGGCAAATAGCCAGGGAAAGCTGCCAGAGAACAAAAGCCTGGAAATACTGGCTCACACTGTGCCCACCCCCATCCCCCCTCGCAGGGGACACAGAGACTCTACCCAAACAGGGTTGCCTGAGTATCCGTGTGGCAGGCCCCTCCTACAAAAGGCAGGCTGAAAAATCAAGAAGCCCACATCCCTAAGGTCCCTAGAAAACAAGTGCACATTGCTTGGGTCCTGGTCAAAAATTTGGGATCTGTACATCCCCACAACCTCTCCTCATCAGAATGACGAGAAGGAGTAATCCCCCCCAGCAAAGAAAAGACAATGAGTCTGTGGCCTCTGTCACAGAACAAATGGATATGGATATAACCAAATTATCAGAAATGGAATTCAGAGTAACAATTGTCAAGATGATGTGTAGACTTGAAAAAAGTATTAACGAAAATGTTAATGAGAATATAGAATCTCTAAGGGCAGATGAGAGCGAATCTGGAAGAAATTAAAAATTCTATGAGCCAAATGCAGTCAAAACTAGAGGCTCTGATGGCCAGGGTGAATGAGGCAAAAGAACTTATCAGCAAATTGGAGGATGGGTTAGTAGAAGAGAAAGCTAGAATAGAATCTGGACTTAAAAAAATCCACTCTCAAGAATGTAGGTAACAGGAGATTACTGACTCAATGAAACGTTCCAATGTCGGAATCATCGGCATCCCTGAGGGGGTGGGGAAAAACAGAGGTCTAGAAGAGATATTTGAACAAATTATAGCTGAAAACTTCCCTAATCCAGTGAGGGAAACAAACATTCATGTCCAAGAGACAGAGAGGACCCCTCCCAAGCTCAACCATGACAAAACTATGCCATGTCACGACATAGTGCAATTTGCAAATATTAGATCCAAGGATACAGTATTGAAAGCGGCCAGGGCAAAGAAATTTCTCACGTACCAAGGCAAAGGTATCAGAATTATGTCAGACCTATCTACACAGACCTGGAATGAAAGAAAGGGTTGGCAGGGCATTTTTTAAACTCTTCCAGAAAAAAACATGCAGCCAAGGATCCTTTATCCAGCAAGGCTGTCATTCAGAATTGATGGAGAAATAAAGACCTTCCAGAATTGCCAGTCATTGACCAATTTCGTAACCATGAAACCAACCCTACAGGATTTATTGAGGGGGGTTCTCTATAAAGGTAAAAAGGCCCCAAGAGTGATACAGAACAGAAAGTCACAACCGATACAAACAAAGACTTTACTGGCAACATGGCATCTTTAAAATCATATCTCTCAATATTCAGTCTCAACATAAATGGCCTAAATTCTCCCATAAAATGCCACAGGGTTGCAGATTGGATAAAAAGACATGACCCATCCATTTGCTGTCTACAAGAGACTCATTTTGAACCTAAAGATACATTCAGACTGAAAGTAAAGGGATGGAATACCATCTTTCACACCAATGGACCTCAAAAGAAAGCTGGGGTAGCAATTCTCATATCAGACAGATTGGATTTTAAACTAAAGACTATAGTTAGAGACACAGAAGGGCACTATATTATTCTTAAAGGATGTATCCAACAAGTGGATATGACAGTTATAAATATATAAGCCCCCAACAGGGGAGCAGCTAGATACACAAGCCAACTCTTAACCAGAATAAAGAGACATATAGATAAAAATACGTTAATAGTAGGGGACCTCAACACTCCACTATCAGCAATAGACAGATCACCTAAGCAGAAAATCAACAAAGAAACAAGAGCTTTGAATGNATCAAAGGCTTTGAATGCCATACTCGACGAGTTGGACCTCATAGATATATATAGAACACTACACCCCAGAACCAAAGAATACTCTTTCTATTCTAATGCCCATGGAATATTCTCAAGAATAGACCATGCTCTGAGAAACAAAACAGGTCTCAACTGATACCAAAAGACTGAAATTTTCCCCTGCATGTTCTCAGACCACAATGCTTTGAAATTGGAACTCAACCACAAGGAAAAATTTGGAAGAAACTCAAACACTTGGA
>NW_023179820.1:1216463-1216582 GCF_002007445.2 Ailuropoda melanoleuca
AGCTGATTCTTTGAGAGAATCAATAAAATTGAGAGACCACTGGCAAGACTTATCCAAAAGACTAGAGAAAGGACCCAAATTAATAAAATTATGAATGAAAAGGGAGAGGTCACAACCAA
>NW_023179820.1:1216905-1219195 GCF_002007445.2 Ailuropoda melanoleuca
ATGACTGAAAAGGGAGAGGTCACGACCAGTGCCAGTGAAATTGGAAGGATTATTAGAAACTTTTATCAACAGCTTTATGCCAATAAATTAAGCAATCTGGAAGAGATGGAGGCCTTCCTGGAAACCTATAAACTACCAAGACTGAAACAGGAAGAAATAGATTTCTTAAATAGGCCAATTAACTATGAAGAAATTGAGTCAGTGATAAACAACCTTCCAAATAATAAAACTCCAGGCCCAGACGGTTTTCCTGGGGAATTCTACCAAACATTCAAAGAAGAAATAATACCTATTCTCCTAAAGCTATTTCAAAAAATAGAAACAGAAGGAAAGCTACCAAACTCATTCTATGAGGCTAATATTACCTTGATCCCCAAACCAGGCAAAGACCCCCTCAAAAAGGAGAATTACAGACCGATTTCTCTAATGAATATGGATGCCAAAATCCTCAACAAGATCCTNGCCAAAAAGCAAAAGTCCAGGCCCGGATGGTTTTCCTGGGGAATTCTACCAAACATTCAAAGAAGAAATAATACCTATCCTCCTAAAGCTATTTCAAAAAATAGAAACAGAAGGAAAGCTACCAAACTCATTCTATGAGGCTAATATTACCTTGATCCCCAAACCAGGCAAAGACCCCCTCAAAAAGGAGAATTACAGACCGATTTCTCTAATGAATATGGATGCCAAAATCCTCAACAAGATCCTTGCTAATAGAATCCAACAGTACATTAAAAGGATTATCCATCATGACCAAGTGGGATTCATACCTGGGATGCAAGCATGGTTCAACACTCGCAAATCAATCAATGTNAGATCAGTGTGTTAGATTTTATACAGAAAGAAAAATTCAAAAATCATATGATGCTCTCAATAGATGCAGAAAAAGCATTTGACAACATACAGCATCCTTTCCTGATTAAAACCCTTCAGAATGTAGGGATAGAGGGTACATTCCTCAATCTCATAAAAGCCATCTATGAAAAGCCTACTGCAAGCATTATTCTCAATGGGGAAAAGCTGGAAGCCTTTCCCTTAAGATCAGGAACACGACAAGGATGCCCACTCTCGCCACTATTATTCAACATAGTACTAGAAGTCCTTGCAACAGCAATCAGAAGACAAAAAGGGATCAAAGGTATCCAAATCGGCAAAGAAGAAGTCAAACTGTCTCTCTTTGCAGATGACATGATACTCTATATGGAAAACCCAAAGGAATCCACTCCCAAACTATNACCACTCTCACCACTATTATTCAACATAGTACTAGCAGTCCTTGCAAAAGCAATCAGACAACAAAGAGGGATAAAAGGTATCCAAATAGGCAAAGAAGAAGTCAAAATGTCTCTCTTCGCAGATGACATGATACTCTATATGGAAAACCCAAAGGAATCCACTCCCAAACTATTAGAAGTTATAGAACAATTCAGTAAGGTGGCAGGATACAAAATCAATGCCCAGAAATCAGTTGCATTTCTATACACGAATAACGAGACTGAAGAAAGAGAAATTAGGGAATTCATTCCATTTACAATAGCACCAAAAACCAGACGTTACCTTGGAATTAACTTAACCAGAGATGTAAAGGATCTATATTCTAGAAGCTATAAATCACTCTTGAAAGACATTGAGGAAGACACAAAAAGATGGAAAAATATTCCATGCTCATGGATTGGAAGAATTAACATAGTTAAAATGTCCATACTACCCAGAGCAATCTACACTTTCAATGCTATCCCGATCAAAATACCGAGGACATTTTTCAAAGAACTGGAACAAATAGTCCTTAAATTTGTATGGAACCAGAAAAGGCCCCGAATCTCCAAGGAACTGTTGAAAAGGAAAAACAAAGCTGGGGGTATCATAATGCCAGATTTCGAGCTGTCTTACAAAGCTGTGATCACAAAGACAGCATGGTACTGGCACAAAAACAGACACATAGACCAATGGAACAGAATAGAGAACCCAGAAATGGACCCTCGGCTCTTTGGGCAACTAATCTTTGATAAAGCAGGAAAAAACATCCGGTGGAAAAAAGACAGTCTCTTCAATAAATGGTGCTGGGAAAATTGGACAGCTACATGCAAAAGAATGAAACTTGACCACTCTCTCACACCATACACAAAAATAAACTCCAAATGGATGAAAGACCTCAATGTGAGACAGGAATCCATCAAAATTCTAGAGGAGAGCTTGCTGCCTATGACAGCAAGCTCTATGACATTGGCCAAAGCAACCTTTTTCATGACACATCTCCAAAGGCAAGAGAAACAAAAGATAAAATGAACTT
>NW_023179820.1:1219573-1250637 GCF_002007445.2 Ailuropoda melanoleuca
GAGAAAGGGGATCCCTCCTACATTGTTGGTCCGAATGCAAGTTGTTACAGCCACTCTGGAGAACAGTGCTTAGGTCCCTGAAAAATTGAAAAATTGAGTTACCCTATGTCCGAGCCATTGCACTACTGGGTATTTACCCCAAAAAGACAGATGTAGTGAAGAGAAGGGCCATATGCACCCCAATGTTCATATCAGCATTGTGCACAATAGCTAAATCATGGAAGGAACCTAGACACCCTTGAACAGATGACTGGATTAAGAAGTTGTGGTCCTTATATACAATGGATTATTACTCAGCTATCAGAAATACAAGTTCTCAACATTTGCTGCAACATGGACGACACTGGAGGAAATAATGCTAAGAGAAATAAGTCAAGCAGAGAAAGACAATTATCATATGATTTCTCTCATCTATGGAACATAAGAACTAGGAAGATCGGTAGGTGAAGAAAAGGATTAAGAAAGGGAGGGTAATCAGAAGGGGGAATGGAGCATGAGAGACTATGGACTCTGAGAAAGAAACTAAGGGCTTCAGAGGGGAGGGGGTGGGGGAATGGGATAGACTGGTGATGGGTAGTAAGGAGGGCACGTATTGCATGGTGCACTGGGTGTTATACGCAACTAATGAATCATCAAACTTTACATCAGAAACCAGGGATGTACTGTATGGTGACTAACATAATATAATAAAAAAACATTAAAAAACAGCTTTAATGAGGTATAATTGATAGATAAAAATGCTGCACATATTTAATATATACTATTTGATGAGTTTGGACACACACATACACTGTAAAACCGTGACCACAATAATGTAATAGACATATTCATCACCTCGAAAAATTTCCTTGTTGGCATCCTTGTTTTGGTTCTGTTTTCTTTGCAGTTAAGCAAAGTTAAAATGATATTTACAAATGGCTTTTGCACCTTACATTTTACTAATTTTATTGAAACATTTTTCATGGTCTTAAAAAGTGTCCGTGGACAATGATTTTAATGATGCATTAACAGACTATTCTGTGAATTTTCTGTATTGATGTCACCAGTTTCCACTGGCTGAACATCAGTTCTCTTGGGTTCTTTACTATTATAATTGCACTGGGACAGAACACAAGGAGCCAGAGGCTTTGTGCCAAGGAGCACATACTCCGGACCCAGGGAGCTTGGGTTCAAATCCTGCTCTTACCTGTGGATCCTTAGGCAAATTATTTAACTTCTTTGTGCTTTAGTTTCCTCATTTACAAAAATGGGGGTAAAATAGTTATGTTCCAATGATGAAATTCATAAGATGAATTAATAGTTTAGAGCACTTAGTCTGACACATAATGAGAACTATATGTGTTTATTAAATTTAAAAAATGCAATAATCTTTTCTACGAGTTCATTTATTTCTTTAGACTGGATTCTTGGAAGTGGAATTCCTGGGGCGAGGGCTATAAATATTTTAAAGGTCCATCTGGGCCCACTGCTTTTTCTGAAGTTCCTCCTGATGCCTGCTTCCTCTGGCAGCCTCTCAGGGGGTCATGCTCACTTTTATTTCTTGCTCCCTGGACAGTATTAGCATTGGATCTTAGAGTTTCCAGTAATTTTTGCAACTTTGATATGTGAAAAATACTTTCCTCACTAATTAGGGACATTGAACATTTCCCAAATGTTATTAATTATTTGTGTTTGACCTTTTGTGAATTGTCTGCTGCGTCCTTTGCCCACTTAAAAAAAATTGAGTTCCCAAGGACTTTTCTGATCAATTTACATGAGGCTTTATATGTGAAGGCTATTAACTTATACGTTTAGTGTTTCTTTTTTCATTTTGAATGCTCTTCTTATAGCAACTCTACCCTCCATGTTCTGGTTGATATTTCTTTCTCTCTCTCTCTTTTTTTTACCCATCACGTCAAACGCAAGGCTGCTCCTGCTCTCTTTAGTTTAATTAGTGCATTTTACCTTCATTGTCATTGTCATGGCTCCTAGGGGGCACAGGCCTTTGGCTCTTGGGTTCCTACATGGTTGCTATTCACAGGGGGGGAATGAAGGAAAGCTCTGCAAAATGGGAATAGGGTACAAAATACTACTCTACAGAAAAGTTGGTATTGTACATATTGTTTATTGCATTCATTTCCAAAGAGGCCTGAGTTTCTAAGTGTCATTTCTAGGGAAAAGCAAATTAGCTCTGAGCTGCCAAGACTGACAAGTGAAAATAATCAAAAGAAGAGATGAGGAAGCATCAGTGAAATGTCTAAGCTGGGGCTGCAGTAAGCCCTGAAATCCCCTAGATGTCACGATATAACTCTGATACATTTGCTTTTGCATGGAAGACAGAGTTCAATTTACTCCCATCCAAAGTAAACAACTGCATTGCTTAAGGAAATATTAATTTTTGGGAAGAAAAAAAGGTCTTGGATATGATAACATAAAAACACAGTTAAAAATTTGGCCCTTCGCTCATAAACTGCAGAGACTTTTCCTATATTGTTTGATAGGTTCAGAAAGAATTCAGAATGTTTGTCTTGGCATTTTATAGCACCTTCCATTTGGAAACACTTATGAATGTGAACAGGTTGGTAAAATGCTTTTTTCTTTTTGGGGCCAACCACTGGGGCGCCTGCCTGCCTCTTTGCCTTAAGCTGACCTTCCCACCCCTCTCCCTGCTCTGCTCAGCTGTTTAGCCACCACCCCTTGTAGGAGCAGCTGCCCTAATAGGTCTTCTGTCTTAGATGTTGGCCAAGCTTCAGAGAGGGGTTCTATTCCTGGTGCTCTATTCTGGTCCAAACTCACACATTAAAGGCCTCATCAGAGTTCATTTAAATTAGAACAGTTGTTTCAGGGTCTGGCCTTAACTAACAACTGATTGCTTCTGGAGCTGCTTCCCCAAAGGGGTCTCTGGGTTGGTCCCCCATTGTCTGGCTCTCCTCTTCCACCAGCTCCCTCTGCATCCCTTGAAGCATTCTGTCATCTCCCACTGTAGATGCCTGTTGAGTGAAGGGCCTGCATATAAGAAGGGCTGGGCTCACCCCTTTCCTTCCTTTTTCTTTGTCAGGGAAGTCTGGGCCTGCTAAATAGCCCTGGGGCATGAGTGGCCTTTCTACCCTCACCAACAATACATCTAACTTTACAGAAAAGCTGATGGAAGGATGGCAATCACAGGAAAAGGTGTGTTTGTGTGTGTGTGTGTGTGTGTGTGTGTGTGTGTGTGTGTGTGTGAAATTAATCCAGGGATAGTTGGGGTGACATAGTCTGTCTTCCTTCATGCTGTTATAACAGTATGCCTTAGACTGGTGGCTTAACAACATAAATTTATTTCTTACAGATCTGGAGGCAGGGAAGTCCAAGATCAAGAGGGTGTCAGCATTGTCAAGTTCTGGTGAGAGCCCTCTTCCTGGTAGGCAGATGACTACCTTCTTGTATGTCCTTACCTGGCAGAGAGCAGAGAGGGGTGGGGAGGATGGGAGAGGGGAAGGGAGAGATGGGGGTTACAGAAGAAGCTAAGTTGCTCGTGTCTTTTTTAAAGCAAAATTTTAAATTTGAGTATAGTAAATAATGAATCATGGAACACTACATCAAAAACTAGGGATGTACTGTATGGTGACTAACATAACATAATAAAAAATTATTATCAAAAATTTTGAGTATAGTTGACAAACAATGTACATTAGTTTCAACATCTCTGTATGTTTTGTATGGTTAGCACATGTGTAGCTATCATCTGTCACAGCTCAGCGCTGTTACAATACCATCGACTATATTCCCTGTGCTGAACCTTTCTTTCATCCTGTGACTTAGTCTTTCCATAACTGGAAGCCTGTACTTCCCACTCTCCACCCATTTTGCTCATCCCTCTACACTCTCCTCTCTGGCAGCCACCAGTTTATTCTCTGGATTTATAGGTCTGATTTTGCTTTTTGTCTGTTTTTCACTTGTTTTGTTTTTTGGATTCCACATATAAGTGAAATCATATAGTATTTGTCTTTCTCTGACTAACTTATTTCACTTAACATAATATCTTCTAAATCTATCTATGTCATTGCAAATGGCAAAATCTCATCCTTTTTTATGGCTAGGTAATATTCCATTATCTATCATCTATCTATCTATCTATCTATCTATCTATCTATCTATCTATCTATAGTCACATTATATATCTATATGTATTGGTTCATGTGTGTGTGTGTGTGTGTGTGTGTGTGTGTGTGTGTATACATATAATCACATCTTCCTTAACCATTCATCCATGGATGGACACTTAGGTTGTCTCTGTATATTGGCTATTGTAAATAATGCTGCAATAAACACAGGGATGCATATATCTTTTTGAATTAGTGCTTTCATTTTCTTTGGGTAAGTACCCAGTAGTGGAATTATTGGGTCATATGGTATTCTACTTCTAATTTTTTTAAAGATGTATTTATTTGAGAGAGAGAGAGAAAGAGAGGAGGTGGGGAAGAAGGAGAGGGAGAAAGAATCTTATGCAGACTCTGTGCTGAGCAGGGGGCTGATATAGGGCTCAATCCCACAACCCCGAGATCACATTCTCAGCTGAAACCATAAGTTGGACATTCAAACGGCTGCACCACCCAGGTGCCCCTATTTTTAATTTTTTGAGGAACTTCCATACTGTTTTCCACAGTGGCTGCACCAGTTTACATTCTTTTTTTTTTTTTAAATTTTATTTTATTATATTGTGTTAATCACCATACAGTACATCCCCAGATTCCGATGTAAAGTTTGATGCTTCATTAGTTGCGTATAACACCCAGTGCACCATGCAATACGTGCCCTCCCTACTACCCATCACCAGGCTATCCCCTTCCCCCACCCCCTCCCCTCTGAAGTCCTCAGTTTGCCTCTCACAGTCCATAGTCTCTCATGTTTCATTCCCCCCTCTGATTACCCCCCTTTTCTTTATCCCTTTCTTCCCCTACCGATCCTCCTAGTTCTTATGTTCCATAGATGAGAGAAATCATATGATAATTGTCTTTCTCTGCTTGACTTATTTCACTTAGCATTATCTCCTCCAGTGCCGTCCATGTTGCAGCAAATGTTGAGAATTCGTTCTTTCTGATAGCTGAGTAATATTCCATTGTATATATGGACCACAGCTTCTTAATCCAGTCATCTGTTGAAGGGCATCTCGGCTCCTTCCATGATTTGGCTATTGTGGACAATGCAGCTATGAACATTGGGGTGCATATGGCCCTTCTCTTTACTACGTCTGTATCTTTGGGGTAAACACCCAGTAGTGCAATGGCTGGGTCATAGGGTAGTTCAATTTTTAACTTTTTAAGGGACCTCCACACTGTTTTCCAGAGTGGCTGTACCAACTTGCATTCCCACCAACAATGTAGGAGGGATCCCCTTTCTCCACATCCTCTCCAACAATTGTTGTTTCTTGCCTTGTCTATCTTTGCCATTCTAACTGGCGTAAGGTGGTATCTCAGTGTGGTTTTGATTTGAATTTCCCTGATGGCTAATGATTTTGAACATTTTTTCATGTGTCTGTTAGCCATTTGTATGTCTTCATTGGAAAAGTGTCTGTTCATATCTTCTGCCCATTTTATGATTTGTTTATTTGTTTCTCGTGTATTGAGTTTGAGAAGTTCTTTGTAGATCTTGGATACCAGTCCTTTATCTGTGGTGTCCTTTGCAAATATATTCTCCCATTCCGTGGGCTGTCTCTTAGTTTTTTTGACTGTTTCCTTGGCTGTGCAGAAGCTCTTTATCCTGATAAAGTCCCATAAGTTCATTTTATCTTTTATTTCTCTTGCCTTTGGAGATGTGTCGTGAAAAAGGTTGCTCTGGCCGATGTCATAGAAGTTGTTGCCTATGTTCTCCTCTAGAATTTTGATGGATTCCTGTCTCACATTGAGGTCTTTCATCCATTTGGAGTTTATTTTTGTGTATGGTGTGAGAGAGTGGTCAAGTTTCATTCTTTTGCATGTAGCTGTCCAATTTTCCCAGCACCATTTATTGAAGAGACTGTCTTTTTTCCACCGGATGTTTTTTCCTGCTTTATCAAAGATTAGTTGCCCAAAGAGCCGAGGGTCCATTTCTGGGTTCTCTATTCTGTTCCATTGGTCGATGTGTCTGTTTTTGTGCCAGTACCATGCTGTCTTTGTGATCACAGCTTTGTAGTACAGCTCGAAATCCGGCATTGTGATGCCCCCAGCTTTGTTTTTCCTTTTCAACAGTTCCTTGGAGATTCGGGGCCTTTTCTGGTTCCATACAAATTTAAGGACTATTTGTTCCAGTTCTTTGAAAAATGTCCTCGGTATTTTGATCGGGATAGCATTGAAAGTGTAGATTGCTCTGGGTAGTATGGACATTTTAACTATGTTAATTCTTCCAATCCATGAGCATGGAATATTTTTCCATCTTTTTATGTCTTCCTCAATATCTTTCAAAAGTGATCTATAGTTTCTAGCATATAGGTCCTTTACGTCTCTGGTTAAGTTAATTCCAAGGTAACGCATGGTTTTTGGTGTTATTGTAAATGGGATGGATTCCCTAATTTCTCTTTCTTCAGTCTCGTTATTCGTGTATAGAAATGCAACTGATTTCTGGGCATTGATTTTGTATCCTGCCACCTTACTGAATTGTTCTATAACTTCTAATAGTTTGGGAGTGGATTCCTTTGGGTTTTCCATATAGAGTATCATGTCATCTGCAAAGAGAGACAGTTTGACTTCTTCTTTGCCGATTTGGATACCTTTGATCCCTTTTTGTCTTCTGATTGCTGTTGCAAGGACTTCTAGTACTATGTTGAATAATAGTGGCGAGAGTGGGCATCCTTGTCGTGTTCCTGATCTTAAGGGAAAGGCTTCCAGCTTTTCCCCATTGAGAATAATGCTTGCAGTAGGCTTTTCATAGATGGCTTTTATGAGATTGAGAAATGTACCCTCTATTCCTACACTCTGAAGGGTTTTAATCAGGAAAGGATGCTGTATTTTGTCAAATGCTTTTTCTGCATCAATTGAGAGGATCATATGGTTCTTGAGTCTTTTCTTGTTGATATGATGTATCACATTGATTGATTTGCGAGTGTTGAACCATGCTTGCATCCCAGGTATGAATCCCACTTGGTCATGATGGATAATCCTTTTAATGTACTGTTGGATTCTATTAGCAAGGATCTTGTTGAGGATTTTGGCATCCATATTCATTAGAGAAATCGGTCTGTAATTCTCCTTTTTGAGGGGGTCTTTGCCTGGTTTGGGGATCAAGGTAATATTAGCCTCATAGAATGAGTTTGGTAGCTTTCCTTCTGTTTCTATTTTTTGAAATAGCTTTAGGAGAATAGGTATTATTTCTTCTTTGAATGTTTGGTAGAATTCCCCAGGAAAACCGTCTGGGCCTGGAGTTTTATTATTTGGAAGGTTGTTTATCACTGACTCAATTTCTTCATAGTTAATTGGCCTATTTAAGAAATCTATTTCTTCCTGTTTCAGTCTTGGTAGTTTATAGGTTTCCAGGAAGGCCTCCATCTCTTCCAGATTGTTTAGTTTTTTGGCATATAGCTGTTGATAAAAGTTTCTAATAATCCTTGCAATTTCAATGGTGCTGGTCGTGACCTCTCCCTTTTCAGTCATAATTTTAATAATCTCAGTCCTTTCTCTTTGTTTTTGGACAAGTTTTGCCAGTGGTCTATCAATTTTATGGATTCTCTCAAAGAACCAGCTTCTAGTCCTGTTGATCTGCTCTACTGTGGTTCTGGTCTCTAATTCATTGATTTCTGCTCTAATCTTGGTCAACTCCTTCCTTGTCAGTGGGTTAGGCCTGTCCCTCTGTTGCTGTTCCAGTTTCTTGAGGTGAGAATATAGAAACTGCATTTTAGATTTTTCTATTCTTTTGAGTGAGGCTTGGATGGCTATGTATTTCCCCCTTAGGACTGCCTTTGCAGTATCCCATAGGTTTTGGACCGTTGTGTATTCATTCTCGTTGGTCTCCATAAATTGTTTAATTTGTTTTTTGATTTCCTGGTTTATCGAGTCATTCTTGAGCAGGATGGTTCTTAGCCTCCAAGTGTTTGAGTTTCTTCCAGGTTTTTCCTTGTGGTTGAGTTCCAATTTCAGAGCGTTGTGGTCTGAGAATATGCAGGGGATAATTTCAATCTTTTGGTATTGGCTGAGACCTGTTTTGTGTCCCAGAGCATGATCTATTCTTGAGAATGTTCCATGGGCATTTGAATAGAATGAGTATTCTTTGGTTCTGGGGTGTAGTGTTCTATATATATCTATGAGGTCCAACTCGTCGAGTATGGCATTCAAAGCCTTTGATTCTTTGCTTAGTTTTTGCCAGGGTGTTCTGTCTATTTCTGATAGTGGGGTGTTGAGGTCCCCTACTATTACTGTGTTCTTATCTATATGTCTCTTTATTTTGGTTAAGAGTTGGCTTGTGTATCTTGCTGCTCCCCTGTTGGGGGCATATATATTAATAATTGTCATATCCACTTGTTGAATACTTCCTTTAAGAATAATATAGTGCCCTTCTGTATCTCTCTCTATGGCCTCTAGTTTAAAATCCAGTCTATCTGATATGAGAATTGCTACTCCAGCTTTCTTTTGAGGTCCATTTGCGTGGAAGATGGTACTCCATCCCCTTACTCTAAGTCTGAATGCATCTTTGGGTTCAAAATGAGTCTCTTGTAGACAGCAAATGGATGGGTCATGTCTTTTTATCCAATCTGCAACCCTGTGGCGTTTTATGGGAGAGTTTAAGCCATTTAGATTGATAGAGATTATTGACAGATATGATTTTAATGATGCCATTTCTCTTTAAAGTCTTTGTATCGGTTGTGACTTGCTGCTCTGTATCACTCTTGGGGCCTTTTTACCTTTATAGAGCCCCCCTTAATATCTCCTGTAGGGCTGGTTTCGTGGTTACGAAATTGGTTAATGATTGGCGATTTTGGAACGTCTTTATTTCTCCATCAATTCTGAATGACAGCTTTGCTGGATAAAGGATCCTTGGCTGCATGTTTTTCTCTGAAAGAGCTTTAAAAATGCCCCCCCAAGCCTTTCTCTCATTCCAGGTCTCTGTAGACAGGTCTGACGTAATCCTGATACCTTTGCCTTGGTACGTGAGAAATTTCTTTGCCCTGGCCGCTTTCAATACTGTATCCTTGGATCTAATATTTGCGAATTGCACTATGACATGCCGTGGCGTAGGTTTGTCCTGGTTGAGCTTGGATGGGGTCCTCTCTGCCTCTTGGACACGAATGCTTGTTTCCCTTGCTAGATTAGGGAAGTTTTCAGCTACAATTTGTTCAAATATCTCTTCTAGACCTCTGTTTTTCTCCACCCCTTCAGGGATGCCGATGATTCTGACATTGGATCGTTTCATAGAGTCAGTAATCTCCCGTAATCTACATTCGTGGGCGTGGATTTTTTTAAGACCAGCTTCTATTTTCGTTTTTTCTTCTACTAACCCATCCTCCAATTCGCTAACGCGTTCCTCTGCCTCGGTGACCCTGGCCGTCAGAGCCTCTAGTTTTGACTGCATTTGGCTCATAGAATTTTTAATTTCTGTCAGATTCGCTCTCATTTCTGCCCTTAGGGATTCTATATTCTCAGCAACGCTTTCTCTGATGCTTTTTTCAAGTTTACTCATCATCTTGACCATTGTTGCTCTGAATTCCATTTCTGATAATTGGGATACATCCATATGTATTAATTCTGTGGCCGAGGCCAATTCTGTGGCAGAGGCCACAGACTCATTATCTTTTCTTTGCTGGGGGGGACTTCTCCTTCTCGTCATTCTGATGAAGAGAGATTGCAGGGTTGTCCAGAGCCCAAGTGTTGACTGGGACCCAGGCCGTGCGCCCTTGTTTTATAGAGATCTTAGGGATGTGGGCTTCTTCCTTAAAGAGTTTATTTATTTATTTGAGAGAGAGAGAGACAGTCAGCAAGAAAGGGAACCCAAGCAGAGGAGTGGGAGAGGAAGAAGCAGGTTCCCGGTGGAGAAGCCCGATGAAGGACTCCTTACGGAGCGTTGTGATCACACCCTAATCCGAAGACAGGTGCTTGGTGACTGCGCCACTCAGGCGCTCCGGGTTGTGGGCTTCTTGATTTTTCAGCCTGCCTTCTGGGGGAGGGGCCTGCCTGCAGGTACTCAGAAAACCCTGTTTGGGTAGAGTCTCTGTGTCCCTTGCGAGGGGGGATGGGGATGGGCACCCTGTGAGCCGGTATTTCCGGGCTTTTGTTCTCTGGCGGCTTTCCCTGGCGGTTTGCTATGCCTCTTCTGAGAGAGCAGCAGCGGCTGAAATTCAGCCTCTGTCTCAGAACAGAGGGATCGCGGATCGTTCTCCACTGATGTTCTGGCCACTTTAACTCTGTTTCTGTTGGTGCTGCTCAACCCTGCAGCATCCCGGGCTGTGCGCCCCACACCCGGCGTCCCAGCCCTCACTTCCAGGGCCGGCACGTCTCTGTCCTTTGTGTTTCCAACCCCGCCCGCCGCCAGCCGCCCCGCGCGGGCTCCCGGAGCTCCCCGTCTCAGTCTGGTGTCTCACGGGTGCTGACCGCGAGTCCGCCTGCTCCCCCGTGCAGGTGGCCCTCCAGCCGCCAGCCGCCCCGCGGACGCTCCCGGAGCTCCCGGTCTCAGCCTCGATCCAGTGAGCACACCGGAGCTCCGGAGCTCCGTGAGATGCTTGGTGGTGCACGCTCCCGGCTCACGGACTCAGTCTGCCGTTTCCAGAGTGCGGGTCCGCGGTCCGCCCGCTCCCCGGTGCAGGTGGCCCGCCAGCCGCCCTGCGCGCGCTCCTGGAGTTCGCGTTCTAAGTCTGTTGTCTCGCGGGTGCCGTCCGCGAGTCCGCCTGCTCCCCCGTGCAGGTGGCCCGCCAACCGCCAGCCTTCTCGTGTGCGCTCCTGGAGCTCCCTTCTCAGCCTGCTGTCTCAAGCGTGCGGGTCCGCGGTCTGACCGCTCCCCCGTGCAGGTGGCTACCGCTTCCCGGCGCCCTGACACGGCGGCTCCCTCCCCCTTCTGTTTAGCTTCCGATATCTGTGCGCGGTTTCACGGCTCCCCGCTTCGTACCTCGATACTCAGCGCTGGAGATGTTCATTTGTAGAGATCCAGATGTATCTTCCTGCGTCTCAGGCTGATTCCGTGGATATTCCTGCTGGTCTGGTACCTATCCAGCTCAACTCAGGGGACCGGCTGAAAAAGGGGTCCCCTACTCCTCCGCCATCTTAACCCCTCTCCCCAGTTTACATTCTTATCACTAATCATTAGGGAAATGCAAATCAAAACCACAATGAGATATCATCTTGTGTATTTTCCTATAAGGCACTGATCCCATTCATGAGGGGTCCAACTTCATGACCTAATTACCTCCCAGAGTCCCCACCTCCTGATATTGCATTATGAATTTGGATTTCAACATATGAATTTTGGGAGATGCAAACATGCAGCCCATAACATAACCATAGCCAGAATTTCTTTTCATAGAACAGTTCTACAATATTCTGAGGTGCCATGTCTCCTTCCCAACCCCTGCCAAGTTTGAAAGTGGTTTTGAGTAGCTGATGGAAAATGAGTGCATAGTCAAAGTATTTATGGTGAATGGGTCAGTTGACCTGTCTGTCTTTACTCATACTGACATTTTTCTATATCAAGCTCTTGCTAGTGGTTTAATGACTAAGATTATTGACTTAATTAATTATGCAGATTCTCATTCAAGCAATCACTTTTTGAAGTGGGAGAAATCCCCTTTTACCATGAATTGGATAAATATAGACATCGGCTTCTAGAGCTATTTCGGATTTTTTTTTTTAACTTTACACCTTTCACATGAAGTGTATTTTTGATTTAAGGTATATCAGAAAAGATTTATGTATGTATAGAGGAAATAGCCTTGATCTGAGTTGGCTATGGTGGATTCCTACTCCAACTCCACTCTGAGCTTCTGCTTGTGAACCTGAAAAATGGAAATTTTATAATACTTGTTCTATGTATAGTACAGAACTGTTGTGAAGGTCAATGAGATGATACGTATGAAAGTGTTTTATAAACTGTAAGTTAGAGAAACAATAAAAGTCACCTGAATAGTCATTTGGCAATATCATACTCCAAAATAGTTAATTTGGCAAAATCATACAGCAATTTGCATTTTAAATTTCCTTTTGTGTTATTTATTTTCAAAGAATGAGTCAGGAAGTGTATCAGTGAAATAACATGAGTGGTTTCTGAAAGCCCTGAAGTATTTATTTTCTCATCATTAGGAGAAATTGACTTTGATTCTTTATTTTTTCTGAGGTATTGCTAAGAAGTGCTGCTCATTTTGTGGCTCTGTCTTCTCCTTAAAGCTAGGAAGCAACTTCAGTGAATTATGCATGAATAACTAGCATGTGGCAGGGGCTGAGGAGTGATTGGTATAGATCCAGGCTCCTTGAGGGCTATTTGTGAATTTAGTGCAGTTTGTTGAGCTAGATGGGATAAGGGAGGAGGGAAGGTGAGGTTTTGGGGTGTGTGCGTATGTGTGTATGTATGTGAGTGTGTATGTGTGGTGTGTGTGCATACTTGAGTGTCTATGTGTGTGGGTGCTTACTGGTAGAAATGATCTTATAAGTTTACTGAGCATTGAGGTCTTGAGCACTAGGCACCTGGATTCATGACCAGAAGAGTTACCAGAGAGGCCCAGTCCTCTGCCACTGCTAGCACAAGGCTTTGGCAAGCATTGTCCTATCTCACTAACTATGGTACAGTGTCAGGTACCCTATGAACACAAGGTGACCAGCAGAAGATGCCATTTCTCTGGGGGGGGGCATCAGGAAGGCTACTCAGAGCAACCTCATTTCTGCCCCTGGTGTGGGAGCTGGTCACATGTGATGGGGCAGGTGGCCAGACTGCTAGGGCACGTGAAGGTGGTGAGGAGTCCAGGACACCTGAGGCTGGGTTAGGTGGTGGTGGGGAGCACCAAGTGCACCTGGTGGTGGGTTGTGTACTGGGCCATGACTGTGCAGCACTGCTAAAAAGGTATGTCAGGAGAACCAGAGCCAGGGCTGATGACGGAGATGGTGGCCGCAGCGAGGAGTCACTGCCCTGGCAGCTCTAGGTCCTATGAAGGGAAGGAAGGAGGGAAGAGTGGCACAGTGGTGGGTGCTGCCAGCCTGCTGGGTGGTTTAGTGCACATGGAACCATGAAGCCAGTGCTGGTTGGGTCTCTGACTTCAAGGTTAAGCAAATGTTATATACTAGCTTGGATGATACATTACCAAAACACACTTAAAATGTCTAACTACTTAATTTATATTTGTTAATCCATGTTTTAAATCTCTTTCTTCTTCATTGGTAAGCTTTTAGCAGACAGAAATCATTTGTTCAATTTATTTTGTGTAGCACTGAATAGAGAGCCCTGTGTAGGATCTCAACCCAATTTTTCTCCTGACTTGAACACTCATCTGAGTAAATGCCACATGTTGATTTCTGAAATGTTTGGTAAAATACTGTGGTTGGTTGGGTAATTTTCTGTGGCTGAAAAGACATCTTTTAGGCTCCATCTAGGTTACTAATTCCCTTATGAAAATGCATGAGAATTTACTGAAGAGCTGTTAATTTATTAATCAAAATACTTTGTGTCTGTTTTTTTTTGTTATTTAAAATTGGAAAAGCAATTAGACCCTTTTGTGGCCTAATTGCATGCCAAATATAACTTGTTTCCAAGTTGTACTACCACAAAGAGAGCTTGGAACCAGTAAGCTATATTTATTTTTAGCTTTTAAAACAGTCAAATAGTTTGCCCTCAATTTTCGGAGGGAAAAAAAATCCCTCTGGGCTAAAGCCTTGTGTACTGAATATCTTTATGCTTGACTATTCCCATCCAAATTCCAAATTGTGGAAAACAAAGGTTTCTAGTGATTCAGTCTTAATAACAGTTTGGCTAGTGTTCGTGCTTATTAAATACCAGTTTCTTAAATTATAATGAAGGAAGTAGTTATAGACTGAGGTAGGTTTAGTCAAGCACATGGAAACAAGAACTTAACACATGTGAGTACGTAGGGGTGGGATTCAGTGGCACCAGGTTAGAGCAGCTTGTGCGGCATGTGGGTCTCAGGGTTCCATGCTGGCGGACTGCTTTTATTTTAATTTTGGCTCTGTGGACTTGAGCCAGACACATGGTCAATCTGATTTCAGGTTGGGTGAGTGGTGGAAAAGGACCACATATGTCCGAGCACTGGTCTAGACACATCCATGTGTGTCATCTCCTTCAGTCTCACTTTTACAGGCAGGTATTGTCAATCTTCTTGTTAGTACAGGGGGACGGGCAGGCTGAGTGAGGTAAGTAACCTGGGTATCACAAAATTGGTAAGTAGTGGCTCCGGGACCCAAACTAGATCTATCCAACAAGAAGGTCATGCTCATTCATTGGTTCTTGTTGTCTATATGAAGAGAGAGTTTCACAAATTTTATCAAAGTTTTAATATGTTTTGAATGTATTGGATTTAATACTGTTGACTAAATAATTAGCAAGTTAAGTGCATTATTTTTTAAAAATACAAAATTTTGGCTTTGTACAACTAAATGAAAATTGACATTGACCTTTGACCTATGGATCAGAGTGCATTGTTCTAATTTCAGATTCACATTACATTAGGTGGTGGGCCACATCTGCCTGGTTCAGTCCAGCATGGCCAGCCTAAGTTCTCATTACCCTCAGGCCTGTGTTTTGCTTCTGGGACTTTGAATTTGACCCTCTGACACTCAGGCAAATCACAGGACAGGCTCCTCTCTCTTCTCATTCTGGGGTTGCATTTCTTTCAATCTGTATCAGAAATTTTCCAACACAAACTTGTGGTCAGCACCAAAAAGTAAATAGCCACATTTTGATTTAGTTGGCTAGTGGGTGAGTCTACATTCATGAATGGGCTATGAGAATCAGGGGTAGGTTTGAGCTGACAGTCCCATCTTTCCTTTCTCATGCTTCTAAGTGTAAACTTTCACAAGTGAAAGTTTAGTCTTATTCTGTTATATGGAAATTCCAGGGAAGGGGACATCATACCACATTCTGGCAGAGTAAGCCTTGGACCCTACTGTCATCCTAGATCTGAGTTTAAACTTTGCGTGATCTCCTAGCTGTGTGATCTGGGGCAAGTTACCCCATTCTCTCAGCCTTGGCTTTCTCAACTGTAAAAGTAAAGATAATACCTGCCTCATAGGGTTGTTGTATAAATAATGCCTGTAAGTCTCTCAGGATAGTATCCAGCACATATAACTATATGCAATTATAAATTTTTTTGTATTTTTATTTTTGTCATATTATACATCCTTTAGGTTAGGCTAGTATATTTATTTCTTGAAGGCATCATATGCAGAGGGCAAGTAATATCATTCTTTTGAGTTTTAATGCTACTGCTGGATTTTTCCATGACTTGAAGAAACTCTTTTTCACTATCACTGGTTTAACTGTAGCACCTGCCACATTCATCTTGCCTGGAATTTGGATATGTAAAGGTAAGTCAGTATCCTGGGAGCTGCCTTGCAGAGCTGCTGCCCTTTTCTTATATCTAGCACCAGGATTTTGGTGCCAAGCATGTGGCATCTCCTCAGAGACACCAGAAGGAGAAGTAGCTGAGAGGTTCTCATCAAATGCAGAAGAGCCGGGACTCTGCAGAGCTATGAGGATTTTGTGGTCATGTCCTGCTGTGACAAGAGACCTCAGAAACCCAGCAGCACTCACCAAGAATGTCAGAGTACTCTCATGTCCTGCAGGAAATGCAATGGCTGAACAGTATGGGTGGGCAAGACCAGGACCCAAGCCCACTATTCCCAGGGCTGGTGTGACTACAGAGGGCTCTGCCCATGTGGCTTCATAGCTGAGGACTCAGTATTTGTACCTGGCCCACAATTCTGGGGGCATGAATGCTAGTGGCCTTCAATGCTGCTGAGGCTGGGCTCCCTAAAAGGCCAGAAACTCAGAGGAAAGGCAGATGTAGTTACCGAAACACATCTATCTCTTCCTCACATGCAGAACATTTAACTAAGAATGCTTTACAGGAGTTATTATTACTGTGTTGGTATGGCTGGCTAACTTCCTTTAAGCACTGATAATGCTCCAGGCTGTGTGTTAACTGCCTTACATATACGTGGACAGGGGTGACGTGGCCAACCCAAGTTGCACAGCCAATGGTTGGTGAAGCCATAACTCCAGGTATGCTTTGTCCAAAGCCTGGGCTCTCTAAATGGGGCCAGATTGGTGAGATCTTTCAGCAAAGGTGTTGGGGCAGAGGTTAGAACAGTCTGGCTAGTAGGAAGCACTGTCTCTTATTATTTGAGCTCTGGGTTTTAGGGCTTTCCAATCTTGGTGTTCTAAGAGGGTATCTGCGAAGAGGATTGTCTTCCTATTTCAATTGTACAGGTAAACATTGCTGTACATTTATTACTTACAGAACTCTGACTTTCCTTCCTTTATTCTTTTTCTACTTTTGAAAATAAGATTTAAAAATGTCTAAAGATGATTTCATGCTGGCAGCTTCCACTGAGATTACTTGAGATCTGTACTATAGGTTAAGAATTGAAGCTAATTTTCAAAATCAACAGAGTTGTATGTATGTATGATACGATGTTTGAGTTGTTGCCTTGTCCCTTTTATGGGTCATATTTACTGAGGCTGTTAAAAAATGTGTAAATATTTGTCATGTAATAAAGCTGAATTCAAATGCATGAAACAAAAATGTTGTAATATGCTGAAGTCTTAGACAGATAAACAGTCAACAAGAAAGAAAATAACGGGAGGTGAGAGTTATAAAACATACACACAGCAGAAGGCTAACCTTTTGAAACAGTGTGGGAGAAGCCATTTTGAAAAACGTTGCGGTACTTCTGGACACATCCCCAAACGTTCTGTCTCTTTGCACCATCTCTATTCAGCACGTGTATATCTGTGTGATTAAAGTATAGATGCATATCGCTCCCCAACAGTTGTTTTCTGTCACAAACTGCATTAAATCTTATATTCTAAATCTTTCAGAGGCATATCTACATCTTTCTCTTCAAATTTTTGAAAACTTGTGTATGTTCGAGAACACCTTTGATGGGGCTGTTAATCTGTTAAGATCTCTCATATGAAAGCAAAAAATTCATCTGAAAAAGAAAGGTTTGGATAAAAGGTGAGGTGGGGACCATTTCCACCTTACCATTCATGTTTTCTGACATCTGTGGTCTTATTTTGTAAATGCAAAACTTATGCTGTCTCAGAAACCTCAGGGACGGGAATATAATTAGGTTTCAACTTCTGGTTAGGACCCTCCAAAGCCTGAAAACCAAGATAAATTCCTGAGAACACTACAGAAAAATGTGCTGTTCTCTCAGAAATGTGCCCTTCCCTTGGCCTGGGTCTTGCTTTCTCTTCTCTGGACTTACTCCTGCCTTCACTCCTCTTATTGTAGGGTTGGCTCACCTCACTAGCAAGGGAACTTCATCTCCTTCTGCCCACCCCATGTTCTGTCTCTGAAGGATTGTCTTGCTATGGCTTTGATTCTCACTTGCAAGATTTCCACACTGATATCACATATAGTTGGAAACTCTCATCCTCATTCACAAATGCTGGTTGAACATTTGTATTCCATTTCTTTCCTGTGCTTCAAATTGAACATAATCAAATTCTAACATCATCGTTCCTGCCAAGCTCTTTAGGCTTGAAGATTTGTCTGGATGTTTCAAATGTTCCTTGTTCCCTATCCATGCCAGCCTTACTGTTCCATCCCCTGCACTCTCTCCTGCCCTCCTGGCCAGGCTTCCCTACCTGTGGGCTCTCACTCGGCCTGCTGATCACTTGCTCCTCCCTCAGTATATGCTCCCATTCACCTGTGCATCAGCCCTGCGGGTGCCAGGGATACAGCAGTGGGCTGTCTCTGCCCAGTCATGGAACTTGCTCCTGCAGTACCATTCTCCCATGGTCTCCTGCCAGGCTGACACTGCTGTACCAACCAAGATGACACGCCTCACACTTACAGTCTAACTCTGCAGTGTGTAAAATGATGATATATCCATTGTTTATTTCTTGGTCATGGAAAAATAATTATTATTTTCAGGAAGATCTTGACCTTTCTTATTTTGACTAAATGAGCAAATGAATTTTTGTCTTTTATGCTCAAGACTATATTTTTGTGACATTTCTTATTTTGACTAAATGAGCAAATTAATTTTTGTCTTTTATCCCCAAGAATATATTTTTGTTTTAAGTAAAGGTTTTAATCAGAGATGATAGTTTGGCTCTTTGCTCTGACATTTGAGACTTGAGAAGTATACACATATTTTTCAAGGATATAACCAGGATAAGAAGACTAGTTAAATGCTAGTTAAATGCACAATTAATGCTAGGAAGAAAAAGACAGAAAACACCATACATTTGCTAATTGTTTTTGGTGATATGTGTCTAATGAGCTCTTTTTAACCTTGACTTATTTTACTACATTTGATTTGCTTAAGGTTGAGTTCTTAGCCTAACCAAAACTGAAAGACAAAAAACCAAAATGACCCCTCCCTCCAAAAATCACTGCAGGATGAAGAAAATAGTTTTTAAAAAGTGGGCTTGAAAATTTTTTTTCGTTGTAAGAAAAGTTTTAATGCATAAGAATTTGTCTTACTTTGACCCATAATCTATAACAATTAAAAAATATAAAGTGGCTATTACATTGTATGTTCATAATAAAGAATTCAGAGGCTACCAATGAGTAGAGAACTAACTAGGTCAAACCAAAAAGCAATCACATGGTTCTGCTTCCCAAGGTCCAGGAAATTTGAGAGAACCTCTTATAACAGCTTTCCATTTTGTGGTCTTTCAACTTAACCTTAAATTACGACTCACAATAACATGGAAACTAAAGCAAGAGAGGGCTAGGAAGAGGGTATGGGAAATCAAGAAAAACAACAACTATATTCTTTCAATTCATATTACTGAAAATGGTTTCATTAATAATCTGGATAACCAAGGGAGAATTTGAAAAATTAGTATTTTTTGATATTTCTCAAAATAAGTTTTACTTTACAGATTTAGTTATCATGGCATACTAGTTTCCCACTATTGCTGTGACAAATTGCCACAAACTTAGTGATTTAAAACAACAGAAATTTATCTTGTATTTCTGTATATCAGAAGTTCAATGATGGTCTCACTAGGCTAAAAAAAAAATACGAGCAGCACTGTGCTCCTTTCTGAGGGCTCCAGGGGAGAGCCCTATCTTTTCCAGCCCTTAGAAGATGTCTGCACTCATTGACTCATGGCCCTCATCCTTCATCTTCTTTTTTCTTTTTTCTTTAAAACACTATTTTACTTTATTTTCTTTTCTATATTTTAATAATAATATTTTTTTATTATGTTATGTTAGTCACCATATGGTACATCCCAAGTTTTTGATGTAAAGTTCCATGATTCATTACTTGCATATAACACCCAGTGCACCATGCAATACATGCCTCCTTAATACCCATCACCAGCCTATCCCATTCCCTCCCCCCACCCCCCAAAGCCCTCAGTTTGTTTCCCAGACTCCACAGTCTGTCATGGTTCATTCCCCCTTCTGTTTACTACCCCCCTTTCTTCTTCCCTTTCTTCTCCTACCGATCTTCCTACTTCTTATGTTCCATAAATGAGTGAAACCATATGATAACTGTCTTTCTCTGCTTGACTTATTTCACTTAGCATTATCTCCTCTAGTCCTGTCCATGTTGCAGCAAATGTTCAGAAATCGTTCTTTTTGATGGCTGAGTAATATTCCATTGTATATATGGACCACATTTTTTTTTAAGATTTTATTTATTTATTTGACAGAGAGAGACAGCCAGTGAGAGAGAGGGAACACAAGCAGGGGGAGTGGGAGAGGAAGAAGCNTATGATAATTGTCTTTCTCTGCTTGACTTATTTCACTTAGCATTATCTCCTCCAGTGCCGTCCATGTTGCAGCAAATGTTGAGAATTCGTTCTTTCTGATAGCTGAGTAATATTCCATTGTATATATGGACCACAGCTTCTTAATCCAGTCATCTGTTGAAGGGCATCTCGGCTCCTTCCATGATTTGGCTATTGTGGACAATGCAGCTATGAACATTGGGGTGCATATGGCCCTTCTCTTTACTACGTCTGTATCTTTGGGGTAAACACCCAGTAGTGCAATGGCTGGGTCGTAGGGTAGCTCAATTTTTAACTTTTTGAGGGCCCTCCACACTGTTTTCCAGAGTGGCTGTACCAACTTGCATTCCCACAAACAGTGTAAGAGGGATCCCCTTTCTCCACATCCTCTCCAACANGTAGTATGGACATTTTAACTATGTTAATTCTTCCAATCCATGAGCATGGAATATTTTTCCATCTTTTTATGTCTTCCTCAATATCTTTCAAAAGTGATCTATAGTTTCTAGCATATAGGTCCTTTACGTCTCTGGTTAAGTTAATTCCAAGGTAACGCATGGTTTTTGGTGTTATTGTAAATGGGATGGATTCCCTAATTTCTCTTTCTTCAGTCTCGTTATTCGTGTATAGAAATGCAACTGATTTCTGGGCATTGATTTTGTATCCTGCCACATTACTGAATTGCTCTATAAGTCTAGTAGATTGGGGGTAGAGTCTTTTGGGTTTTCCATAGGGAGGATCATGTAATCTGGGAAGCAAGACATTTTGACGACTTCTTTGCCGATTTGGATACCTTTGATCCCTTTTTGTCGTCTGATTGCTGTTGCAAGGACTTCTAGTACTATGTTGAATAATAGTGGCGAGAGTGGGCATCCTTGTCGTGTTCCTGATCTTAAGGGAAAGGCTTCCAGCTTTTCCCCATTGAGAATGATATTTGCTGTAGGCTTTTCATAGGTGTTTTTATGAGATTGTGGAATGTACCCTCTATCCCTACACTCTGAATTATTTTAATCAGGATAGAATGCTGTATTTTGTTAAATGCTTTTTCTGCATCAATTGAGAGGATCATATAGTTCTTGACCCTTTTCTTTTTGATATGATGTATCACACTGATTGATTTGCAAAGGTTGAACCACACTTGCATCCCATGATGAATCCCACCTCGTCATGATGGATAATCCTTTTAATGTACTGTTGGATCCTATTAGCTAGGATCTTGTTGAGAATTTTGGCGTCCATATTCATCAGGGATATCGGTGTGTAATTCTCATTTTTGACGGGGACTTTGCCTGGTTTGGGGATCAAGGTAATACTGGCCTCATAGAATGAGTTTGGTAGTTTTCCTTCTCTTTCTATTTTTTGAAACAGCTTCAGGAGAATAGGTATTATTTCTTTTTGAATGTTTTGTAGAATTTCCCGGGGAATCCGTCAGGCCCTGGAGTCTTGTTTTTGGGGAGGTTTTTGATCACTGCTTTAATCTCTTCATAATTAATTGGTGTTTTTAAAAAATCAATTTCTTCCTGTTTCAGTCTTGGTAGTTTATACGTTTCCAGGAAGGCATCCATTTCTTCCAGCTTGTTTAATTTATTGGCATTAAGCTGTTGATAAAAGTTTCTAGTGATACTTCCTATTTCATTGGTGTTGGTTATGACCTCTCCCTTTTCATTTATAATTTTATTAATTTGGGTCCTTTCTCTATTCTTTTGAATAAGTCTTGCCAGTGGCTTATCGATCTGACGTAATTCTGATATTTTTGCCCCTGTATATGAAATTTTTTTTGCCCTGGCCGCTTTCAATACTGTATCCTTGGATCTAATATTTGTGAGTTGTGCTATGACGTGACATGGTGTAGGTTTGTCGTGGTTGAATTTGGGAGGGTCCTCTTGGCCTCTTGGGCACAAATGCTTGTTTCCTTTGCTAGATTAGGGAAGTTTTCAGCTACAATTGTTCAAATATCTCTTCTAGACCTCTCTCTTTCTTCACCCCCTCAGGGATGCTCATGATTCTGACATTGGAATGTTTCATTGAGTCAGTAATCTCCTGTTACCTACATTCTTGAGATTGGATTTTTTTGAGCCAAGTTTCTGTTTTAGCTTTCTCTTCTACCCACCCATCCTCCAATTCACTAATTCTTTCTTCTGCCTCATTCACCCTGGCCATCAGAGCATCTAGTTTTGACTGCATTTGATTCACATCCTTTTTAATTTCTGCCAGATTTGTTCTCATTTCCACCTTTAGAGATTCTATATTCTCATTAATATTTTCGTTAATAATTTTTTCAAGTCTACACATCATCTTGACCATTGTTACTCTGAACTCCATTTCTGATAGTTTGGTTATATCCATATCCATCAGTTCTGTGGCAGAGGCCATAGACTCATTATCTTTTCTTTGTTGGGGGGGATTTCTCCTTCTCGTCATTCTGATGAGGAGAGGTTGCGGGGTTGACCAGAGCCAAAATTATTGACCTGGACCCAGCAGTGTGCTCTTGTTTTATAGCGACCTTAAGGATGTGGGCTTCTTGATTTTTCAGACTGCCTTATGGGGGAGGGGCCTGCTGCGCAGATATCCAGGCAACCGTGTTTGGGTAGAGTGTCCCTGTCCCCTATGTGGGGGAATGGGGATTGGCACAATGTGAGCTGGTATTTCCAGGCTTTTGTTCTCTGGTGGCTTTCCCTGGCGTTTTCCTGTAGCTCTTCTGAGAGTCAGAGTGGCAGCAACCAAACCCTAGCCTCTGTCTCAGAACAGAGAGATGGCAGTGTGCTTGCCACTGAGCTCTCTTGGTCTCTTTAACTCTGTTTCTGCTGGCGCAACTAAAAACCCTGCAGCATCCTGGGTTGTCTCCCCACAGCCGGAGTCCCAGCCCAAGTCCCAGCCCTCACTTCCAGGGCCTGCACGTCTCTGTCCTTTGTGTTTCTAACACCAGCAGCCGCCCCTGGTTCCTGCGCGCTCCCAAGCTCTCTGTTTCAGTGTGGTTCGCGCGTATCCCTGAGTGCCGGTTTTCAGTCTGGTCGCGAGCGAGCTCCCGAGCTCCCAGTATCAGACCAGTTCCAGTGAGCACTCCGGAGCTCTGGTTTTCAGTCTGGATGTCCACCCACTCCTGAACTCCCAGTTTCAGTCTAGTTCCAGTGAGCGCTCAGGAGCTCCAGTTTTCAGTCTGGTCGCATGCACGTTCCCAGGCTCATGGTCTCAGTCTGCTCCCACACGGGTGCCAGTCTACGAGTCAGCGTGCTCCCCAGTGCAGAAGGCTACTGCTTTCTGGCGCCCGAGCACAGTGGCTCCTTCCCCCTTCCGTTTATCTTCCGATATCTGTGCGGGATTCATGGCTCCCCGCTTCGTACCTCAATACTCAGTGCTGGAGATGTTCATTTGTAGAGATCCAGATGTATCTTCCTGCATCTCAGGCTGATTCCATGGGTTTTCAGGATGGTCTGGTAGATATCCAGCTCAACTCAGGGGACCAGCTGAAAAATGGGACCTCTACTCCTCCGCCATCTTAACTCCTCCTCCCTCATCCTCCATCTTCTAAGCCAGCAAAAGAACAAGTTCTCCTCACAATGTCTCATTCTTGCAATTGTCCTCTGGCCTCCATCTTTCACATTTAAAGACCTTTGTGATTATGTTGGGAACACTCAGATAATCTGAGATAATCTCCCTATTTTAAGGTCAGCTGACTAGCAACCTTGATTTGATTCCATCTGTTACCTCAATTCCCCATTGCCACATAACATAAGGTATTCCTGGATTCTGGAAATTAAGATGTGGACATCTTTGGGGGCTATTATTCTGCCTATCTCACATAGTATTGTTCAGCTTTCCATGTGCTCTGTAATTAAAAATAGAACCACAAAAGATAAATGTATTTCAGAAAACTTTATGTATTTTACCTTTTTCAAGATTTTAGATGACATATGTGTTTATGATGTTTTGACAGAAGTATATTATTTCTGACGTGTTCCACCTCTGACCCAGACTAGCCATTCTATTCTGGTGGGTCTATAGAATAAAGTGAACACTTTTTTTTTTCATTTGATTAGAATGATTAGAAAAACAGACATAATTAGGTCCTGGAGAAACTAATCCATAAACAGATGCATTGAGGGCTCCTATTCAGGGGACTAAAGCAGAGGAGAGTTTGAGTCCAAGATTAAGAGACTCCCCGGCTTAGGGAAGCACTGAAAAATATATGTCTGGGACTCTGGAAGAACCTGGCAGAATGTGCAGTGCTGCCATGGACTTATTTTCTCTCCTGAGTTCATCTTGGATTGAATATCTAATAGTAAGACTATTAGAGAAATGTCCTATTAGAGAAATTAGAGAGAATTACAAATTCATGGGAAGATACTTGAGTGTGTTGAAGAACACAGAATTTCATTTTCAAATTCTGCCTGGATAGCCTTCATTCATTAGTAAGATGATTATGTTCCCAGACAGAAATCTATGCTCTTTCTTTTTTACAAGAAGATTTATTTATTTATTATTTGGTGGGGGGGCACAAAGGGAGAGGGAGAGAATCTCAAGCAGACTCCCTGCTAAGTGTGGAGCCTAATGTGGAGTTTGATTTCACAACCCATGACATCATGACCTGAGCTGAAACCACGAGTCAGATGCTTAACTGACTGAGCAGCCCAGGCATCCCCAAAGTCTGTGCTCTGCTATGAAATCTATTTGAGCTAAGATGGCATTAGTGATTCATTTTTATCCTGCCATCACTAAAATTTTATTTATTTTTAAAATTTAAATTGTACCTTTTTTGAACATAGATCACAAAAGGCACACAGTGAAAATACTCCCACCTTTCTCTATTAAACGCTTATTTTCCCTTCCTACATGTGGTCTGTTTCTTGTGTAACTTTCTATAAGTATTTTATGCATTTACAAGCAATATGTACAAAAAATTCCAACCCCCACCACTTTGTTTTTACATGTTAGCATATTTTATATCCTGTTCTGCATATTTTTCCTGTCATTTAAGAATATATTTTTGAGACTGTTACATATCAGTAAAATGTTTCCCCATTCTTTAACTTTAAAGAAATTTGAGATAGTTTTTGATTTGCATAACAGTTGAAAAAAGAATAAAAAAAGTTTGCAGTCACCTTCCACAATTCTCTCACATGCCTAATATAGTCATAGAACAATGATCAAGAAATTGACCTTGACACAATACTATTAACTAAAGAATTCATTTGATTTCATGAAATTTTGTACTGCTGATCTTTCATCTTCCTGGAACCCAGTCCAGAATCCCACATTTTATTAGTCTTCATGTCTTTTTTTCTCTTCCTTTCTGTCATAGTTTCTTAGTCTTTCCTTGGTTTTCATGATCTTGAGGAAGGCTAGTCA
This sequence comes from Ailuropoda melanoleuca, assembly GCF_002007445.2. Classification (NCBI taxonomy): domain Eukaryota; kingdom Metazoa; phylum Chordata; class Mammalia; order Carnivora; family Ursidae; genus Ailuropoda; species Ailuropoda melanoleuca. The sequence goes on from NW_023179820.1 coordinate 1,244,753, forward strand.
GTTATTTTATAAAATATTTCTCAATCTATTTTTTTCTGGATTAGTTTTAAATTATGCATTATTGAAAAGCTTACAACAGAGGTGATGTGACCTTTTCAGTGCATCATATTAAGGAACATGATGTTGATTTGTACTAATGGCAATGCTAGTTTTGATTTACTTGGCTAAGGAGGTATCTACTGGAAATCTCCATTGCAAAGTTACTATTTTCCACTTTTTATTTTTATTTTATTTTATTTTTTAAAGATTTTATGTATTTATTAGAGAGAGAGAGAGAGAGAGAGAGAGAGAGAGAGGAGAAAGTATGAGCAAGAGGATAGGCAGAGGGAGAAACAGGTTCCCCATTGAGCAGGGAGCCCAACTTGGGGCTCGATCCAAGGACCCTGGGATCATGACCTAAGCTAAAGACAAAGACCCGACTGAGCCACCCAGGCACCCCATTTTCCACTTTTTAACTACTAAATATTTTGATAGAAATAGTTTGAGATTATACAAATATCACTGTTTTTGCTTAAACACTTTCTCAAAAATGTTAGCGCTCAGAGGTGGGTCTTGTATATGCATAAATGTGTAACTATTATTGTGGTGTTCTGATGGTGATCTTTTATTATTTTTTTATTTTTCTCACTTTTGTGTTCATTCACAAAGAAAAGTTTGCATGTTCCCTCTCTTTTATAATTTATTTATTTATTTATTTATATATGTGTGGACTTAGGGATACTTATTTAATTCTTTGGATTATAATCCAATAGTATTGTTTATTTTGTCACTTCAAATTCTAACTTCTGTCTGTGGAAGCCCTTTTAGGTTGACTCCTAAGACTTTTGACTTTCTTTTTGTTTTCTGTTCATTCTTCATTCTTGTTCTTTTCTTATTCATTATTGTATCATTGTTTTTGCAATTCTTTACTTGTTCTCACTTTAAGATGGCACAGGCTCATCTTTTATTTTTGCTGTCCCAGCCCTAGAACCAACCAGTGTTATCTGATTTCTTTATTGGAAAAGGTATTTAGAAACCAAGGTCTAGGGACACCTGGGTGGCTCAGTTGTTAAACATCTGCCTTCAGCTCAGGTTGTGATCCCAGAGTCCTGGGATTGAGCACCACATTGGGGTCCTCCTCTGGGAGCCTGCTTCTTCCTCTCCCACTCCCCCTGCTTGTGTTCCTTCTCTCGCTGGCTGTCTCTCACTCTGTCAAATAAATAAATAAAATTAAAAAAGAAAAAAGAAACCAAGGTCTGGGTGCTAGTTGTGCTCATTGCTACTGAGGTGTTACTTTTCTAATCCTTCTCAATATCAGATTATATCTGCGACCCCTGGGTGGCTCAGTTAACTAAGCATCTGCCTTCAGCTCAGGTCATGATCCCAGGGTCCTGGGATCGAGCGGTGTGTTGGGCTTCCTGCTCAGCAGGGAGCCTGCTTCTCTCTCTCCCTTTGCCCCTCCACCTGTTTATGCTCTCCCTTTCAAATAAATAAATAAAATCTTTTTCTTTATTGCTCTGAGAACTTTTTTTTTTTATTATGTTGTGTTAGTCACCATACAGTATTTCGTTAGTTTTTGATGAAGTGTTCCATGATTCATTGTTTGCGTATAACACCCGGTGCTCATTGCAATATGTGCCCTCCTTAATACCCATCACCAGGCTAGCCCATCCCCCCACCCCCTCCCTTCTGAAACCCTCAGTTTGTTTCCCGGAGACCACAGTGTCTCATTGTTCATCTATCCCTCTGATTTCCCTGCCTTCATTTTTCCTTTCTTCTCCTCATGTCCTCCATGCTACTCCTTATGTCCCACATATAAGTAAAACCATATGATAATTGTCTTTCTCTGTTTGACTTACTTCACTTAGCATAATCCCCCCCAGTTCCATCCGTGTCAATGCAAATGTTGAATATTCATCCTTTCTGATGGCTGAGTAATATTCCATTGTATATATGGACCACGACTTCTTTATCCATTCGCCTGTTGAAGGGCATCTTGACTCCTTCCACAGTTTGGCTATTGTGGACGAAATAAATAAAATCTTAAAAAAAGATACAGTAATCAAGTTTGTGTGGTATGACAAAAGATTAAGTAAATAGATAAATGGAATAGGATGGAAAGCCCCATAGTAGACTAACACAAATGTAATGAGTTGATCTTTGAGAAAGGAGCAAAGGCAGTTCAGTGGAGAAAGGATAGTCTTTTCAACAAATGGTGCTGGGCCAACTGGACATCCCTATGCAAGAAAATTAATCTAGATACATTTTACCATTCACCTTATACCTCTATATACCTTATACCTTCCAAAACATTAACACAAAATGATCACAGACTTCAATCTAAGATACAAAACCTTACACTTGTAGTGGAAAGCATAGGAGAAAATTTAGGTGACCTTGGGTTTGGCAATGATCTTTCAGATTCAACACCAAAAGTACAGTCTTGGAATTTCATTGATAGTCATTACTTTTCATAATTTCTATTTCTTCTTGAGTAAGTTTTAGTAACTGTTCTAGTTCCTGAATAACAAATTACTCCCAGACTTAGTAGCTTAACAATAGTCATTTTTATAAAATTTATGGATTCTGGCAGATTGGATTTCTTGCAAGTTACAGTAAGGATGGCTTGTCTCTGTTCTCTGATATCTGGGGCTGTATCTGAGCAGATTCATGGCTGGGCATGACCCAATGGCTAGAGGCTGGCTTCATCTAGAGACCTCTTTACTCACTTATCTAGTGAATGATCCTGGCTGTCAGCTGAGGCTTCCAGCCTGGGTTTCCATACAGCTTAGTGACCCTATGGTGGTCAGACTTCTTAAAAGGCAGCTCAGGGCTCCAAAAGCGAGTGTCCCGGTGAACAAAATGAAAGCTTCACTATCTTTTATAACATAGCATTGAAAGCTTTTTCAATTTCCATGAATTATATGGTTATATACATCTTTAAAATCAGCTGACATTCAAGGGGAGGGGTCATGATCCTGAACTCCTAATGGGAGGAGGGTCAATGGATTTGTGGACATAGTTTAAAACTGCCAAAGTGGCTTATATCTTTCCGTAAATTTATCCATCTTGTCTACATTTTCAAATCCTACTGGTATAAAGCTGTTGGTAGAATTATCTTTATTATCCTTTAAATCTTTGCTCAAACTATAGTTGTCAACATTTGTAATATTACATATTTGTGCCTTTCTCTTTTTCCTTAAAGTTGAGGACTTTTCTACTTCATAGATTTTTTTTTAAAGAACCAACTTGTAGATTTGTTGATTTTATTCATTGTAACTTTGTTTTCCATTTTGTTGCTCTCTGCTCCTTTTTAAAAATTCCTTTGGGTTCATTATGCTTTTCCATTTTTTCACATATTTTTGCAGTGTATATAGTTCTGGGTTAGATATTACTTTCTCTTAACACCTAGTAGTTACCATTCCACTTATCTGGTGTCTATTGTTGAAAAGTCTGCCATTATTTAACTGCTATTCCCTTTTAAGTGATATATCCCTTCTTTCTTTATACTTTCATTATATTCTCTTTGATTTTGTTGTTCTCCAGTTTGACTACACATGATGTCTTTTTATTAATCTTTCTTAGTATAAGTAGTGATTCCTGGGTCTATGGATTCATGGTTGACATAATTTCTGGAAAATCTGCAGCTATTGTCTCTATTGTCTCTACCTTTTGCCTTTTTAACGTTCCATCAAATTTCTCTTTCTGGGACTCCATTTAGGTGGATAATAGATCTTCTCATTACATCTTCCATATTTCTTCAACTCTCTTTCACGATTTTCATCTCCTTTTCTTTTTTCACTACATTCTAAATGATTTGAATATCTTCCAGTTCACTAACTCTCTTGTCAACTATGTCTAATCTTTCTAATATTTAACACAATTCTTTGAGATTTCAATCCAACCATTATACCTTTTATTCTGGAGGTTAATGTGTTAAGATTATATTTTTGCTATTAATAATTTTTTTCGGTAGACTCATCTTTGTATGTTTTTCATCCTTTATCTCTTTGAACATTTCATGTAAGGATTTTTTGTATGTTGTATCTCTCACCAAGAGGCTAAGCTTCTAGTGTGCATGGTAATCTTTGTGAGGCCATGCTTGAATTGAGTCTATGAGAGATGTAGTTCTAACCTGGGGAAGTGCTCTTCAAAGAGGGTAGATAGAGGATTTCTACTTTTATAATTAGTGTGAGGACATCCTCATTCAAGATCTACTCACCCCGTCCTGAAGGTTTTGTCTCAGTGTGGGTATGTCAAACTCAGCTTCTTTCTCAGTGCTGTTCTTTTGGTCAATATTCCTGCAACTTTGCCCATCTAAATCAGGACTCAGAAAGCCGCTACTATTAGTCCACACCATATTTACTCCCACCTCTGGGTTTCTGTGGCTCTGCTCATGGTCTCTGGTGTTCTTGCCCTAACATTGCCCAACTGCCAAATCCTTAACCCTTGCTTTCTCCAGTCTTACCCTCTCTACTCCCCCTCACAACAAGCTCTGGCTTTAGTTCTCATCAATTGTATTTTTGTTTGGCGTTGTTCCTGGAGACCTCTTCTACATTTTGGGAGGATAACAACCCTTGAAGAGTGTGTCATATTTATCTCTGTGAGCCAGTTGTGGACAGGGAGTTTCCTCAGTGTTCCTACCTAACTCATGAAAGCAGAAATGAAAGCCTATTTTCATTGTTAGTTTTCCATTTTTCTGAATTAGAATTTCCATATATCAATAAATTTCAAAACTACATAGTTAAACATATTGTCTTTTCTAAAATAAAAGGACAGGAACTTAGTGATCCATTATGGAGCACAGATTTCATCTTTTATGGAAACTCCAGTAGATTTATCTTGGCCCCCTATAATGCTGGTTGAGGAAAATTCTAAGGCCATATCCAGGCATAGTGGAAACAGGGTTATAATTGATCAGCAATGTTGTCTAAAGTTACAGAACAATGGAATAGCAGCACATGAGCTTCATTTTCGAATATCACTTAGTATTCACAAACGAGAGAAATGAAATCGGTTCAATTAATTGACTTGCCCAGAGCTATACCATGAAATAATGGCCACTAAGATGACTAAGATGAGGGTTTTTAAACTTGTCCTGTGCATCTTCTGCTATACTATACACACCACATAAAAACTCTCCTTCCTGTTTCCCTATTTTTGTCAGTGATACTGTTGATTCAATCCCTGGTCAAAACCTGGAAACTGCCTTATTCATTTCAGTCTTTCATCCTTCAATAGACAAATTAGTCTTTTAAATAAATGACAACTTCCCTTTCCTCTTCTATCTCTTTGCATCACTGTAGTCTAGTCTAGGTTTCTATAAACATCTCATTGCTAGTCTAATGGTTGCCAAGCCTACTCTTTCTCCCCTCATGAAACATGCAGGGTTTTATGTTATTGTTTAGTTTTTAAAGCTGTGTTCCATGTTTTTCTGACCTTGGGTGTGTTAAGTAAAGCATACCTCAAGAACAGTTCATTTAAGCTGTAAGTCCCGCCATTATTGGATTCTACCACCCAGACTTGTCCCCTGTTCTTATAGTTTTTCTTTTCTTGCTCGTAATCACTAACATTTTTTTCTGCCAACAGGGTCCAAGGTTAGAAGTTGGTCATGCCAGTGCCCTGAAAGCATAAGAAAGATGGACAGGATCTATGGAAAAGGAAGCAGGACAACTTGTGGCTATTGCATTTATTATAGACTGGGGTAATAGAATCTGCTACCTTTTTATAAAGGGGGTTAATGTCTAAAATTAAATTTATAGTGCAATTTTTAAATTAATTAATTATTATTTAATTAATATTTTCATAATATTTTTATTATATTATGTTATTCACCATACAGTACATCCCTGGTTTTTGATGTAAAGTTCGATGATTTATTTATTTATTTATTTATTTATTTATTT
>NW_023179820.1:1250698-1250772 GCF_002007445.2 Ailuropoda melanoleuca
TATTTATTTATTTATTTATTTATTTATTTTTTTAATTTTATTTTATTATATTGTGTTAATCACCATACAGTACA
>NW_023179820.1:1250872-1311448 GCF_002007445.2 Ailuropoda melanoleuca
AACCTCCCCCCTCGATGATTTATTAGTTGCGTATAACACCCAGTGCACCATGCAATATAGTCCAATTTTTTTGATGTGGACTTGTGAGCAGATTTTCCCAAATTTGTCATNTAAAATGAACTTATGGGACTTTATCAGGATAAAGAGCTTCTGCACAGCCAAGGAAACAGTCAAAAAAACTAAGAGACAGCCCACGGAATGGGAGAATATATTTGCAAAGGACACCACAGATAAAGGACTGGTATCCAAGATCTACAAAGAACTTCTCAAACTCAATACACGAGAAACAAATAAACAAATCATAAAATGGGCAGAAGATATGAACAGACACTTTTCCAATGAAGACATACAAATGGCTAACAGACACATGAAAAAATGTTCAAAATCATTAGCCATCAGGGAAATTCAAATCAAAACCACACTGAGATACCACCTTACGCCAGTTAGAATGGCAAAGATAGACAAGGCAAGAAACAACAATTGTTGGAGAGGATGTGGAGAAAGGGGATCCCTCCTACATTGTTGGTGGGAATGCAAGTTGGTACAGCCACTCTGGAAAACAGTGTGGAGGTCTCTTAAAAAGTTAAAAATTGAACTACCCTATGACCCAGCCATTGCACTACTGGGTGCAATGTTCATAGCTGCATTGTCGGTAAAGAGAAGGGCCATATGCACCCCAATGTTCATAGCTGCATTGTCCACAATAGCCAAATCATGGAAGGAGCCGAGATGCCCTTCAACAGATGACTGGATTAAGAAGCTGTGGTCCATATATACAATGGAATATTACTCAGCTATCAGAAAGAACGAATTCTCAACATTTGCTGCAACATGGACGGCACTGGAGGAGATAATGCTAAGTGAAATAAGTCAAGCAGAGAAAGACAATTATCATATGATTTCTCTCATCTATGGAACATAAGAACTAGGATGATCGGTAGGGGAAGAAAGGGATAAAGAAAAGGGGGGTAATCAGAAGGGGGAATGAAACATGAGAGACTATGGACTGTGAGAGGCAAAATGAAGACTTCAGAGGGGAGGGGGTGGGGGAATGGAATAGACTGGTGATGGGTAGTAAGGAGGGCACGTATTGCATGGTGCACTGGGTGTTATACGCAACTAATGAAGCATCAAACCTTACATCGGAATCTGGGGATGTACTGTATGGTGATTAACATAATATAATAAAATTAAATTAAAAAAAACCAGGAAATATGTGATTTCAGTTATTTTACTCCCACTCTTTTTCTTGTCTTTCTGGGGAAGAAGTGCCTGAGACTGCATAGTGATATTCTAAACAAGATATAAGATAAAGTCAATAGTGTAGGAATGTGTGATATAGTTACTCTTTTTAAAAAAGATTTATTATTTATTTATTTATCATAGAGAGAGAGAGCACAAGCAGGGGGAGCAGCAGGCAGAAGGAGAAGCAGGCTCCCCACCAAGCAGGAAGCCCAGTGTGGGGCTCAATCCCAGGACCCTGGGATCATGACCCGAGCCAAAGGCAGATGCTTAACTGACAGCCATCCAGGTGTCCTGTGATATATTGACTATTAAAAATAACTGAAAAGTCACATAGTTGAATTATCTGCAAAGAGAAAAAAAGTAAGGTAAGCATGTATTTAATTTCTGAGGGAATATTCTTTAACTCAGACTCAAATGGACTTAGGGAATCTGATGTGAAACACTAGTTGGTTTGGAAGAATGATGGTTTTGGTTATAAAAAATAAAGTTGCTTTACCAGATATCTCCTGCCATGTGTGATTTGAAAACACATTTCCAGTCTCAGTCATGACTAGGTCTATTTGGGTCTAATGGTAGCATCCTTTCAATTGCAGTTGAAGGGGCATGGGTGATGTCTTAGGGACTTATTCTTTTTCCTACACTTTGGAGTCCCAGCGTCACTTCTTGGCCCAGAAAACACCTGACCACTCACGTTTCCTTCTGGTCATGCATAACTATGCCCTCCATATCCCCTTCCATTTCCTCTTATACCACAGAGTTTGGGATCTGCTTCCTTATGGTGAAGTGTGGCTCAACTCTTTCCCAAGGAATGAACTATTCCTGATTTAATGGTAGGTTTGTGGAGTAGTTCAGTGTTGCTCTTTCAGTTGTCTTGCCTGTGATGGTTCTCAACACACAGTGGGGCTATAATACTGAGGGCTGTGGTACCATGTGGCTCCACACTATACTTCACACCACTGTAAACACACCCATCCCATACAAAGTCAGTTCAAGTCTTCAGTTGCTAGGGAGTGTTTTTAATGAGGCTAAAGTGTACTTGAACACATCTACAACTTGTCAGCCTTGTGCTGCTTATAAGCTACTATACACGTTGCAGAAACAAGTCTTTCAAAGCCTTTTATTTTTTTTTAAATAAATGGGACACGTTTACTTAAGAACTTAGAGATGGTGCCAGTAGTCTTGTTTTGTTCCCAATTATTATTAGCCTTGTCAAAATCTTATACAGTCTTCTGGATATTTCTGTATTACATTCCAAATAAAGCTCTTTTGGGGGATGAAGAATTTTGGCTAGAGTGTGCAGAAAGGTCATTGTGTGTGTGCGTGTGCGTGTGTGTGTGTGCGTGCGTGCGTGTGTGTGTGTGTGTGCGTGTGTGTGTGTGTGTGTTTGAGCTTTAGGGGTAGCCCAATAAAAAGTTGATGCAATAATGATGAGGTTCTTGTTTTTTCCCTTATTTTTGTTGATGAAATTTATTAAGTACTTTGTTGGTAGAGGAGCAGATTCTTGTTAGGATGGTTGTGAAGTTTGTGTTAGGAGAAAAATTCAACTTGCATTACATTCAATACAATTTTAATTAATATATGTCTTTTGGCTATAGTGGGTAATATACATCTAAAGTAGATTAAAAATTCTTTTCCTTGTCTGTAGTGTCATTTGCAAATATATTCTCCCATTCCGTGGGCTGTCTCTTAGTTTTTTTGATTGTTTCCTTGGCTGTGCAGAAGCTTTGGATCTTGATGAAGTCCCATAAGTTCATTTTATCTTTTGTTTCTCTTGCCTTTGGAGATGTGTCATGAAAAATGTTGCTCTCTTCTGAGAGTCAGAGCAGCAGCGGCCGAATCTCAGCCTCTGTCTCAGAACAGAGGGGATTGCGGGCCGTTCTCCACTGATGATCTGGCCACTTGAACTTTGTTTCGGTTGGTGCTGCTCAACCCTGCAGCGTCCCAGGGTTTGTGCCCCACACCCAGCGTCCCAGCCCTCACTTCCAGGGCCGGCTTGTCTCTGTCCTTTGTGTTTCTAACACCGCCAGCCGCCAGCCACCCCCGTGCGCTACCGGAGCTCCTGGTCTCAGTCTGGATCCAATGAGCACACCGGAGTTCCGTGAGAAGTCTGGTGGCGCGCGTTCCCTGCTCACAGTCCCAGTCTGTTTTCTTGCAGGTGCCGGTCCGCGAGTCCGCCCGCTCCCCAGTGCAGGTGGCTACCGCTTCCCTGCGCCCGCAGGCAGACGCTCCCTCCCCCTTCCATTTATCTTCTGATATATGTGCGCGGTTTCACAGCTCCCTGCTTCGTACCTCAATACTCAGCACTGGAGATGTTCATTTGTAGAGATCCTGATGTATCTTCCTGCATCTCAGGCTGATTGCATGGATGTTCAGGCTGGTCTGGTACCTATCCAACTTGACTTGGGGGACCAGCTGAAAAAGGGGTCCCCTACTCCTCCACCATCTTAACCCTCCTCCTACATAGATTTTAAATAGTTTTAGTCAGAGTGGTCATAAGGCTGGGTTTTCTTTCATTTCAAATATTTATCATTCAAGACAGACTTTATATGCATGAACTCTGAAGTTTTTTTAACTGCAGTAATAATTATGATGGTAATAATTATTTTCCTAATGACACCAATGTAAAAATGAATGAGGTCATATCTCATTAAATTTCAGGGATTGGTAGGTACCTTGCAATGTCGTAAAAGAGGTAAATAACATTATTGGAAATGGAGAAAGTTGATGAGATTTATTTTCTTCCCCTGAATCTCTCAAATCACTTCTTATATGTTGTTAACCATGATTAATTGACATAATAAAGGACTTTCCAGAAATATTGATAAACTGGTTTCTCAAACAAAGCATTCATGATAAATAGGATTACTTGAAATGGCTTCTTAAGGGAGAGATTTTTGCATCATAGATAGAGTTGTAATGAGGAGTTAGCACTGTGAAGGAACAATAATTTTGACAATTGTTAAAATGGTAAGGAAGACTTTATTTGAAACTGCTGCAATAGGGGAGAGAGACTGAATTCAACTCAAGACATAGCAAAGACAGCTGGGGAAGTATAGCCAGGAAGCAGAGTAAGGGGAGTCAGTGGATGGAAAATTACTAAGAGAAACTTGATTAGATATCAGTTAGAGGGATTCACTGGAGGAGATAATGCTAAGTGAAATAAGTCAAGCAGAGAAAGGCAATTATCATATGATTTCTCTCATCTATGGAACATAAGAACTAGGAAGATTGGTAGGAGAAGAAAGGTATAAAGAAAGGGGGGGTAATCAGAAGGGGGAATGAAGCATGAGAGACTATGGACTCTGAGAAACAAACTGAGGGCTTTAGAGGGGAGGGGGTGGGGGAATGGGATAGGCTGGTCATGGGTGGTGGGGAGGGCATGTATTGCATGGCGCACTGGGTGTTATACACAACTAATGAATCATCGAACTTTACATCGGAAACTGGGGATGTACTGTATGGTGACTAACATAATATGATAAAAAAAATTAAAAAAAAGATTAGAGGGATTCCTGCTAAACTGTATTCTTGCTATAGGAAAAAGTGATCAGATATCAAGGGAGTGTGTGGGGTTTCTTAATCACCTGGCTTATCAGGGTTCTTTCATAGCAGTGTGCTCCGCGGGCCAAAGTTGAAGCCTAACTGAGAAGTTGGCTTAGAGGAACCTGACAAAAGCTTGATCAAGGAGGGAGTCTTTGAACCCTTTAAGTGAATTAAAATCTTTAGGTTACCAAAATTTTTTACTAAAATGATTCTGACTTCCTGTCTCATTTTATCTATCTTGGGTTTCCATGTTGCTGAAAATGGCTCCATTTCTCCCTATAGACAAAACATCTAAACTCCTTTACCTGACTTTTTTTCATCTTTACTGAGGTATAATTGACAAACTGTAAGTTATTTAAAGTGTACAACATGATGACATGTATACATATACATTATGAAAGGATCCCTCCCCCATCAAGTTAATTAATACATCCATCACCTCACCATACCTCACACATTTACTTTTCTTGTGTGAGAACATGTAAGTTCTAATTTCTTAGCAAATTTTAGTTATACAATACAGTGTTACCCACTATAGTTGCCATGTTATACATTAGATCCTCAGAACTTTGTTATTACTGAAAGTTTATAACTTTTTACCAACCTGTCCCCTCCCCCTGTCCCTAGCAATCACCAATTTACTCTCTGTTTCTATGAATTAAACTTAAAAAAATATTTTTATTATTATTTTTAGATTCCACATATAAATGCTACCATGCAGTATTTGTCTTTCTCTGTCTGGCTTATTTCACTAAGCATGATGCCCTCCTTGTCTCAAATATCAGGATTTCTTTCTTTTCTAGAGCTAAATTATATCTATATATATATAATTCCTTTATCCACTGATGGACATTTATGTCATTTCCATACCTTGGCCATTATAAATAATGCTGCAATGAAGATTGGAGTACAACTATCTCTTCAATATAATGGTTTCATTTCCTTTGGATATATACCTAGAAATGGTACTGCTAGGTCATATAGTAGCTCTATTTTTAATTTCTTGAGGAACCTCCATACTTTCCATAGTGGTCATACCAGTTTGCATTTCCAGCAACAATGTACAAGGATTCTCTTTTGTTTCTATCCTTATTTGCATTTTTTTTTTAGGGAACAAATTTATTTTGATTTTTCTGAAAATATCAGTAACTATAAAAAACAAGCTAAATATTTGGCCATACCAAAAGCAAAATACAAGTAAAAACAACATTTAGAAATCATGTTTAACCTTAAATAAACATGTTTCAAGATACCAAGTTTAACACTCTTTCCTCCACAGAGCAAAACAATTTTACTAAACCACAACACTAGAGTTTTTTTTTTAACTGACATAACTAAAAAAAAAAAAAAAAAAGGAAAGGAAAGAAAAGAAAAAAATCACTCAATTCCCACCCTGGAATCTTGTCATTTATAAAACAACATGCTCAAATGTCAGCGACAATAAAGTTGGGAAACCTGAAAACACATCAATGAATGAATTCAGATTCCAACAGAACACAGTGCTTCACAGCTGGGGAAAAATAGCTTTTGTAGCACTCAGGTCTTACCAAATACGAATAAACACAAGATTAAAAACAAACTACTAAATCAAAATCTTACTGTAGAGTAGCAGCTTTCACAAAGCAAAAGGAATCCAGTTCTGCAGAGTTAAATGTTCGAAAAGCATATGTATGGCCAAATTTATTCCCAGAGTCCCAGAGTCTTGCACTATCAAAATAAAAGTATCTTTGTCTTAGAGCAAGTCCGATGAAGGCACCAAAATCCTATCCTCCCTGTTCATGCAAATGACACTTAAAATGCTCTTATCATCCTTTCAAGATGACCTCAAGATTCAAATACCTAAGATCTAGAGAAAGTTCCAGCCTCATCTGCATTACCAAGGTCCAGTCCATAGCCTTTGCCCCTTCCAAATCCTTCTAGTCTGGACCACTAGTTTAGGAGGATAAAAATATATTCCCATATTCCCTAGCCCTTAAATAAACACAGACATTGGTGCAGGAAGACTCAACATTTATAATACTACTGAACTTTTCAAAACCTAATAAACCTATGTCCAAAAGTGACTTTCACAGCCTCTTAATATTTATTCTCAATATGGACTTAATATGCAGTCCTCTTTGGTATCTGTCTCTTCAGCATTTTTCTGTTGTATTACCCTGGAGGAAACCTTGAAAAAACTTCCAAATTAAGGGAAACCTCATGGGATGGGAGTGTGAGCACTAAGTTAAGGATATTCTTATTTCACAGAAACCCAGAACTATCAGACTATGACTCACAGAGTTCTTTTTCTTCTGGGGAAAGTCTCAGGCTGAGATTCAGAGAAGAGGTTCGTCACCCAGTCATACACCAGTTTTAGGAAAAGGAGGGAAAATGCCATTTAATTTGGCTTTGCAGTTCTTCATGGAGAGTTTTAGTAAAGGCTTCAGACTTGTTGCTATCTTTTCTTCATTCTCAAGCCCAAGAGCTGTGGAAACATTTCAAAAGTTTGGCAAAGTGATAGTTCCAAAGAGACCGTTTCTTTTTAATCTGAGAATCTTATCACTTTCAAGAAAACATATTTTCTCCAGGACCTTGCAGAAACTTGATTTGTTCATGTGAAGAAAAATGGCTACTAAATAGCCTAGTTTTTGTAGCCATCCTTCATCTCCAAAGCACTTAGCAAAATCTGGCCCAGTAGCTCCTTGTGTGCACTCTAGCAATTCACCTTTCAACTCAAATATCCTGTTGAGAACTCTTCCTCTGACAAGCCACTGGATTTCTGTATGTAGATTTATGTGCCCTTTGTTCAGACTTTAGTTTTGTTTCGTTTGTTTTTTTAAACATTCTTGTATAAATGGGTCTTTAATAAAGTTAACAATTTCTGCAGCATTATCCAGAACTTTCTCCATTTCATCTCCAAGTGTTTTATATCAGCACCTCTCTGTGAAGAAACTGGTGTGCTGTAACATCAACATCAGAATTTTCTTTTACCAAAATCAACAAAACTGATGAGCACCAGGAGTACGGATGGCAGACCTTCAGTCTTCAGATATAAATTTATACTTCTTTTGTTTTGAGAGGCTCCTCACGGCAGAAAAAGCTTTCTTGAATTTCATCATCATTTACCAATCTTTTTTTTTTTTAATGTTTTTTATTACATTATGTTAGTCACCATACAGTACATCCCTGGTTTTTGATATAAAGTTCGATGATTCATTAATTGTGTATAACACCCAGTGCACCATGCAATACGTGCCCTCCTCACTACCCAACAACAGCCTATCCCATTCCCCCACCCCCTCCCCTCTGAGGCCCTCAGTTTGTTTCTCAGAGTCCATAGTCTCTCATGCTTTTCTGATTACCCCCCTTTCTTTATCCCTTTCTTCCCCTACTGATCTTCCTGGTTCTTATGTTCCATAGATGAGAGAAACCATATGATAATTGTCTTTCTCTGCTTGACTTATTTCACTTAGCATTATCTCCTCCAGTCATCATTTACCAATCTTACCAAAGCTCCAGTATGACAAATATTCATGAACTGCTAACTCATCAACCCAAACAAAAAGCTGCTGCTTTTCAGTTAATTATACGAACCTCTTTAGCATCAGGTGGCATAAGTTATTAAACTGAAAGTGAAGGCTTTTCAATTTCTCATACTGTTTCTTGCCCTAGCATTTTAACATTATGTTGGTACTAGATTCTTACCAACTATGTGAAATTTTCTTTTCTTAGTATAAGTGCTGCTACTAAATAATTTGCTTCTTAAACCTTTCACTGAATGTGATTTTTTATTTTTTAAGATTTTATTTTTAAGTAATCTCTACACCCAACACAGGGCTTGAACCTACCACCCCGAGATCAACAGTCTCATGCTGTACAGACTAAGCCAGCCAGGGTGCCCCTGAATGTGATTTTTAAAATGAAAGTTTACTGTTTTGATATTCCAGATGCCATTTAAAATAATGAACATCTTTACTCATCAAGTGGTTATGATTTATAGTTACAATTGCTGGAGCAAATGCTAGGTTTGTAAGTTGCATTCCACCAACAATATATAATGCAATAAAATAGCTTGGATTTAAGTCCATATAAGACCACTGAAAAGTAGCTTTCCCTATAAAGAAAGAATTTGTGTCTCTTGTTGCACTGGCATACTGAAGAAACTCAGAAGACTAATTCTTCATCACTAACCTTATCAGAAATGTCTATAGTTCTATGCCTAGAATGGTCCTCTTCTATCTCACATCATGCCTTCAAAAATTGCAGCACTGGACCATCAGATTTACAACAAATGTTAATAAAATATAACTGGCATAATAACTAACAGAATCACAAAAAAATAGAAAAGTTCATAAAAACAATTCACTTCTAAGCCTATAAGACTCATGTTTTTGCAATGCTTACAAGAAAGTGGGAAGGGACAGCTGAGTTGCAACACATAAAAATTCCTTCCTTAGAATGAAAATTTCCCTATGTGTTTCTCTTTTACAGTTTGTTTGCTCCCATAAGTCAGATGGCAGTGCAGAAGGGGAGGCTGGGGAAGGTAATCAGGAGGGAGAGGCCAACATTATCTTCCTTCCACCCTCCCCACCATGAAAATGTCCATCATTATCCACAGCTTCTCCATTTTGAATCATTTTGATAATAGATATCCTAACAGGTGATGTCTCATTTTGCTTTTGATTTTTATGTCCTCGATTATTAGTGAGGTTGAGCACCTTCTCATGTACTTGTTGGCCAATTGTATGTGTTCTTCAAAAAATGGTCTATTCAGGTCCTTTGTACATCTGTAATCAGGTTATTTTTTTTGCTATTGAGTAAGTAAGCATTCCTTATATATTTTGAGTATTTGTCCCTTATAAAATATGTGGTTTGCACATATTTTGTCTTATTTCATGTGTTGTCTTTTTATTTTGTTGATGGTTTCCTTTGTAATGCAGAAGTTTATTAGTTTGATGTAGTCCCACTCATTTATTTTTGCTTTGTTGTCTTTGTTTTTGGTGTCAAATCCAATAAATCATCCCCAAGACTAATGTCAATGAGCTTACCCACTATGTTTTCTTTTAGAAGTTTTAAGGTTTTAGGTCTTATGTTCAAGTGTTTAATCCATTTAGATAGGGGTCCAGTCTCATTCTTTTGCATGTGGCTATCAAGTTTTCCCAGTATAATTTATTAAAGAGACTGTTATTCCCCCATTGTGTATTATTGGCTCCTTATAAATTACTTGGACATATATGCATGGATTTATTTTTGGGCTCATTATTCTGCTCCATTGATCTGTGTTTCTGTTTTTATGCCAATACTATACTGTTTTGATTATCATAGCTTTGCAATATCAGAGAGGGCAATGCCTCTACCTTTGTTCTTCTTTCTCAAGGTTGTTTTGACTTGGGTATTTTTTAGTTCCATACACATTTTAGGATGTTTTTCTATTTCTGTGGAAAAAATGCCATTGGAATTTTGATCAGAGTTGCATTGAATGTGTAGATGGCTTTGGGTAGTATGGATATTTTAACATTGGTTTTGAGACCTGCAACTTTACTGGATTTGTTTATTACATCAGTTTTCCTTTTCTGGTGACATCTTTAGGGTTTTCTACATATAGTATCATCTCATCTACAAACAGAGATAATTTTACTCCCCCCCCTTTTTTTTCTAAATCATTTGGATGCCTTTCATTTCTTTTTCTTGCCTAGTTGCTCTGGCTGGAACTCCCAGTACTATGTAAAATGAAAGTGACAGAAGTGGGCATCCTTATCTTAGAGTTCCTGATCTTAAAGGAAAAGCTTTCAGCTTAAGTATGATGTCAGTTGTGGGCTTGTTACATACGGCCTTTGTCATGTTAAGGTATGTTCCCTCTATAGCCAATTTGTTGAGAATTTTTATTATAAAAGGATGCTGAATTTCGTCAAATGCTTTCTGTGCATCTATTGAGATGATCATATGATTTTCAGCCTTTAATTTGTTAATGTGGTATATCACATTTATTGATTTAAGTATGTTAAACCATCCTTGTATCTCAGGAATAAAACCCCTTTGATCATGGTGTTTGATCCTTTTTTATATATTTCAACAATATGAGCTGTTGAATTTGATTTTTCTAATATTTTGTTGAGGATTTTTGCATCTATGTTTATCAAAGATATTGGTCTTCAAATTTATTTTCTTGTAGTAGATCAAAATCACTTTTAGTCTTTTTCTTCCTGTTCATTTATTAATTCATCTAACATGTATTGGATATGTACTGTGTGCCAGGCATTATATCACCATGGGTATCAGGGGCAAAAAAATGAATAGGACGAAACCTTTTCTTCACATGAGGAACATTGTTTATTGATGGGAAGGGAGGGGGCAGGCATATAAACACATTATTCCTTCAATTAGGCAATAAATATTTGTTGAACCCTTACTATATGCTAAGCTCTGTTAGGGATAGAGCAGAGAACAAAACAGATAATTTTTATTTTTGCCTTCACAGAACTTATGTTCTAGCCAGTAGTTGCAATATGATGCCACAAGACACCACCAGGTTTCCTGTTTATGTCAGGAAAGGTTTCATAGGGAAAGACACATCTCAATTGCTACTTAAATGATTAGTAGATCTACTTTCTGTCTCTCTATATTTGCCCATTCTGGACATTTTATATAAATAGAATTATATAATATGTGGTCTTCTGTGACTGGCTTCTTACATGGAACATGTTTTTGATGTTGTGACATGTATCAATACTTCATTCCTTTTTATGGCTGAATAATATTATATAGATACACTGCCATTTTATTTGTCCATTCATCAGTTAATGAGTTTGTTTCACATTTTGGCTATTATGACCACTGCTGCTATAAACATTCCTGTACAACTTTCACATGGGTATATGTTTTCAATTCTTGTTGGTATATACCAAAGAGTAGAATTGCTGGGTCATAGGGTAACTTTATGTTTAACATTTTGAGGAATTGTCAGACTGTTTTCCAAAGTGACTGCACCATTTTACATTCCTATCAGCAACACCTAGGGATTCTCCATATCCTTATCACCACTTATTATTGTTTATCTTTTGTCTGTTTTTCAGCCATTGTAGTAGGTGTGAAGTGGTATCTCATTGTGGTTTTGTTTTGCATTTTCTTTTCTTTTTTTTAAATATTTTATTTATTTGAGAGAGAGAAAGAGAGAAAGAGCATGAGGGGAAGGGCAGAGGGAGAAGCAGACTCCCCGCTGAACTGGGAGCCCAGTGCGATATGGGGCTCCATCCCAGGACCCTGGGATCATGACCTGAGCCAAGAGCAGCCGCTGCACCAACTGAGCCAGCCAGGTGCCCCTTGTTTAGCATTTTCTTAATGACAAATGATGTTGGACATCTTTTCGTGTGCTAATCGGCCATTTGCATAACTGCTTTAGAGAATGGTCTATTTGAATCTTTTGTCATTTTTAAATTGTGTTATCTAACCTTTTTTTTACTGCATTGTGAGAAAATACATATATATGTATTTTTGTATATGTATTTATAAAATACATATATATATGTATTTATAAAACCCACACATACATATGCACATGCAGACACACACATACACACACACATATAGTGGATACATGTCCTTTATCATATATATTTTTGCAAATATCTTCTCTCAGTTTGTGGATTGTCTTTTCACTTTCCTGATGGTGTCTTTTGAAACACAAAATTTTTCGATTTTGATGAAGTCCAGTTTATCTATTTTCTCTTTTACCAGTTGTACTTTTGATATCATACCTAAGAAATTACTGCTTGATTCAAGATTATGAAGATTTTCTTCTGTGTTTTCTTTTAACAGTTTTATGGTATAAGTTCTTATATTTAGGCCTATGGTTCTGTCGAGAGAATCTTTTGCATATGGTATGAGATATGTCCTATAATTTTATACTTAGAATTTTTCACATACTACATAATATATTTGACTATCATGTTTATTGTGTATTTTCCTGTCTGGATATATGCTTTACAAAGGTAACCACTTTTTCTTCTTTCTTACTGTTATATGGCCAGAACATTGCTTAAAGTGTGTGCTCAATGAACATATATTTAAAGACTAGTGGAGATCCCACCATAGTTAATTGTGCCAGGGAGGATAGCCTGGTTGTGGGAAAAGGTTCATATTAACACCATTTGTTGCACTTTAAAAGGATTTATCTCATCCCAGAAATCAGTACAGACTGATCCTCAGTGGAAGCCCAGATTTCTGGTGAGTAAGATTGCTTTGGGTGCAGAGTTTTAGTTTGTGGATTCTTTGAACCATATTTGTTTGTTTAAGTTTTTTGTTATTTGTTCAAATTTTTATGGATTCATTAATAAATAAATATGGGTAGAGAGACTAAGAGTATATATCTTATAGTTTTCTGAAAATTCTATTGATTGGCAACAACTTTAAATATAATTGACAACACCAGAACCTTGAAAAAGGCATTTTCCAAAAGGATAATTTGGAAATTTTCCAAAAAGATAATTTGCAAATTTTCAGTTGTCCAGAGATAATGGGCAATTAACAATTAATACTTAATCAGTGACATTTAATGATTGTTTCTTATGTATGAAGACGTTGAGCTAGAGGATTCTTGGGATTCAGAGGTGAGTGATGTGTGTTCTCTGACCTCAAAGAGCTCACAGTCTCTAGAGACAAATATGTAGCACAATGCCATGCAGAGTTTGGTTATGCCACAGAGGAGATATAAAGCCTTTTGGGATTTATAAGAAAAAGAAATATAGTCTGGGAAGGAACTTGAGAAAGCTTTATGAAAAGCTTTTACTTGAGATGGTCTTTGAAGAATGGGTAGAGTCACCTGGAAGAAGTGGTGAGGCAGGATGTCGTACGAGCCAGTGTGCAAAGCAGGAAAAGAGCAAGGCTGGCTCTAAGAACTGTGAGCTCTGCAGGGCAGTGGTGAAGGAGGACAGCAGGAAAAGATGTTATGGGGTGAATAAATATGTCAGGTGAATATATATTGAAACTTTGGCCTAGGTACATCTAATATCAGCAGCAACAAGGTGATTCCAACAGTGAGAAAAGCTGAAGACCTAGATAATTCCATCACTGTTCATTATTTGCATTGATTGGCTTATTGGAATCTGCATATAGTACCCTCAGACACTCTTAAATTATTTGTGATATGGTTGTATTCTGGAATTCCTACAGAGCAGCTGAATCTGCAGCCAGAGAAATTCAGTTTTGTAGCTTTAACTTGGGATTCTCATATTGCACAGAAATGTTGGAGGTAGTTGTGTATCTGTGTATGTCTGAGATGTGTGTATGGGCTTGTGTGTGTGTCTGTGTGTGTGATTGCTTGAAAATAGCTAGATGCTGCAACCTGCTAATAATAAATTTAAATCTTCAGCAGAAGGTTAAGGGTTTTCTAGGAAGTTGGCATTTCTTAGAGAGGTGACTTTGGATCTTGTTAGAAAACTGTTGGAAAGAATGTGTTGTGAGGGACCTTCAAGATGTTTCTTGACAAGGAAACTTGGCCAGGGTTTTGGGGATGATGAAACCAAGGTCTGGCTAAAGACATCACATTTCCCGAGATGTTTGTGGCCCCCCAACCTTCCTGTCCACAGGGCTTTTTGATCCCTCTAGACAGGACCTGACCACCAGTGCATGTTGTGCAGAAAGCAGTGACTATTGAAAAGTGTGTAGGGTGGGAGTCAATACAATTTGAATCCCTGTGTGAAGTCCATTTTAATTCCTAAACAGTCTTCCTCCTCCATCTCAGGGAGATTTCTTTTGCTTATCATAAGAAATGGAACTAATCTAGAGGCAGAAGGAATAAAAGGAAGATTTCTGACAGCAATGGAGAAAGAAAGCTCAACTCTGAGAGATGACTGGGTAGAAGGGGAGAACCAGTGGCAGGAGAGTAGAGGGCCCCAGGCTTAGGTGAGGGCCTGCCTTGCGAGAGGAGACAGGACTGTCGCCCTGGGGTAGGGCTGTGGGCAGCATCCAGGAAGACCCAGGGAGACCACCAGACCACCGGAGACTGGGGAACAGACCCTGCCTCCAATCGCGCTACCCTGTTTCCCTGACTCCAAGATGAATGAATTGGGATGCAAAATGTTGAATCCTCAACATTCTGGAATTCTGTAATTACACCGTGTTGAGAGTCAAGGCAAGCAGAACATGTCTCTGTGCTCGGTAGCAGGGGTACAAAAGTACCCCACAGGTTTGGCTGCATTGTGGTAGTATCCCCAATATTGGACAGATAATGAATGCTTCTCTGCAAGGGGGTGGCTCTTAGCTTAAAAAGTCTTCTGCAGGTTCTCTGACTTTTCTCCGATGGGCTCCCTCTGTTTTCCTGAAACTTCATTTCTAAAGGATATATAGACGGGGCAAGCTTTTCTAAGCCAAATAATCTTCGTTTAATTGATTTAAAAACACCTTGTATATTGTAGTTACCTCAGAAGGAGGTTACTTTTCCTTGTTCTTTTTATTTTTTTTTAATTTTTTTTTTTATTTGACAGAGACAGAGACAGCCGGAGAGAGAGGGAACACAAGCAGGGGGAGTGGGAGAGGAAGAAGCAGGCTCCCAGCAGAGGAGCCTGATGTGGGGCTCGATCCCATAACGCCGGGATCACGCCCTGAGCCGAAGGCAGGCGCTTAACCGCCGTGCCACCCAGGCGCCCCTTCCTTGTTCTTTTTAATTAAGGAGAGGATTGAGGTAGCAGAGAAGGCCAGAAGGGATTTGAAATTTTGTTGGGCTGGGAAGGCATACAGTAAGTATTCCAAATTTAGAATATTGGGTGATCAAATTTGGAGGATTTACTGTAAATGGCATATAAATATATAATTAATAGAGTTCAAACTGAGGACTGAGGGCACCAGGGAATTCCAGGTAAAGTAATAATTTCTTTTTGGTGTAATATAATATGAATTTCCATAGCCAGCTTCAAGGAGTTATCTCAATCCTGCATTCTTCCTCCAAAGACAATAATTTCCACTTAGCAGTGCAGTGATTAAAAATATGATATATAAATAACTCATAAAAGGTAGACCAAAGTCACTGGATAAAAAAGTGCATGTTTCCTCAAGAAAATGCACTTGAAAAATTTAAATAAAATATTTGACAGTCTTTGTAATGTTGAAATCATTGGTTTGGTGCCAACTCCATTTTTACTGACAAAAATCAGTCATTAAAAAAAAAATGGCACCAGGGTTCTAAGTGAATGCCTGCCAATAAATGTTTATGGGGGGCACCACCAGGAAGGGGCAATGCCTCAATGTGATTAAGATGATGGCCTTGCTTTAGCTTTGTTGGCAATTTGAGGGATGGTACAGGATTGTCTCTGTTTTAGCATTTCTCTTCTCTTCCTTTCTCTCTCCTCCCACTCTCCCACCCTTCCTTTCTCCTCCCTCCTCTCACCCTCAGTTCCTCCTCCCTCCCTTCCTCCTCCTGCCTGCCCTCCCTCCCTTCTTCCCTTCCTCTTCTTCCCTCTTTTCCTTCCATCTTCACCTTTACTATCTTCCTGGCTTCCTCCCTCTCTTTGTCTCACATATTTATTGAGTACTTACTATGTACCAGAGAAAGACAGGAAAACCCCTGCCTTCTTGGAGCTTACCTTCTAGCAGGTGAGAAAGAAAATAGGCCTGTAAAAAAATAAATTACATGGTTACAGAGAGTAATTGGTGTCCGATGAAAATGGGATGTAGAGAGAGTAAAGGGGACCTCCTTTAGGTAAGGTGGTTATGGGACGCATTCCAGTGGAATGTCCTGTCCTGGGCTTTTTATCTTGATGAAGTCCCACAAGTTCATTTTTTCTTTTGTTTCTCTCGCCTTTGCAGATGTGTCATGAAAAAAGTTGCTGTGGCTGATGTCAAACAGCTTGCAGCCTATGTTCTCTACGATTTTGATGAACTCCTGTCTCACATCGAGGTCTTTCATCCATTTGGGGTTTATCTGTGTGTATGGTGTGAGAGAGTGGTCAAGTGTCATTCTTTTGCATAGAGATGTCCAATTTTCCCAGGACCATTTATTGAAGAGACTGCCTTTTTTCCACTGGATGTTTTTTCCTGCGTTGTCAAAGATTAGTTGCCTATGGAGTTGAGGGTCCATTTCTGGAGTCACTATTCTGTTCCATTGGTCCATGTGTCTGTTTTTGTGCCAGTTTTGTGCTTTTTCTCCCTGAATTTATTTTTATTTATTTATTTATTATTATTTTAAACAATTTTAATTTTGTTATATTAGTCACCATACTGTACATCCCCAGTTTCTGATGCAATGTTCCATGATTCATTATTGGCATATAACACCCAGTGCACCATGCAATATGTGCCCTCCCTAATACCCATCGCTGGCCTATCCCAATCCCCCACCTCCCTCCCCTATGAAGCCCTCAGTTTCTTGCCCAGAGTCCATAGTCTCTTCCATTGGTCTATGTGTCTGTTTTTGTGCCAGTACCATGCTGTCTTGGTGATCACAGCTTTGTTGTATAGCTTGAAATCAGGCAATGTGATGCCCCCCGCTTTGTTTTTCCTTTTCAACAATTCCTTGGCGATTCGGGGCCTTTTCTGGTTCCACACAAATTTGAGGGCTGTTTGTTCCAGCTCTTTGAAAAATGTCATTGGTATTTTGATCAGGATAGCATTGAAAGTGTAGGTTGCTCTGGGTAGCATGGACATTTTAACTATGTTATTTCTTCTGATCCATGAGCATGGAGTATTTTCCCATCTTTCTGTGTCTTCAAAGTCTTTCAAGAGTGATCTGTAGTTTCTAGAATATAGATTCTTTACGTCTCTGGTTAATTTAATTCCAATATAACGTATGATTTTTGGTGCTATTGTAAATGGAATGGATTCCCTAATTTCTCTTTCTTCAGTCTCATTGTTTGTGTATAGAAATGCAACTGATTATTGAGCATTGATTTTGTATCCTGCCACATTACTGAATTGTTCTATAAGTTCTAGTAGTTTGGGGGTGGAGTCTTTTGGGTTTTCCATATAGAGGATCATGTCATCTGCGAAGAGAGACAGTTTGACTTCTTCTTTGCTGATTTGGATACCTTTTATCCCTTTTTGTTTTCTGATTGCTGTTGCAAGGACTTCTAGTACTATGTTGAATCATAGTGGCAAGAGTGGGCATCCTTGTCGTGTTCCTGATCTTAAGGGAAAGGCTTTCAGCTTTTCTCCATTGAGAATGATATTCGCTGTAGGCTATTCATAGATAGTTTTTATGAGATTGAGGAATGTACCTTCTATCCCTACACTCTGAAGGGTTTTAATCAGGAAAGGATGCTGTATTTTGTCAAATGCTTTTTTGCATCTATTGAGAGAATCATATGACTTTTGAATTTTTCTTTCTGGATAAAATCTATCACACTTATAGATTTGTGAATGTTGAACCACTCTTGCAACCCAGGGAAGAATTCCACTTGGTCATGATGGATAATCCTTTTAATGTACTGTTGGATCCTACTAGCTAGGATTTTGTTGAGAATTTTGGCATCCATATTCTTCAGGGAAATTGGTCTGTAATTCTCCTTTTTGATGGGTCTTTGCCTGGTTTGGGGATCAAGGTAATACTGGCCTCATAGAATGAGTTTGGTAGTTTTCCTTCTGTTTCTTTTTGTTTTTTTTTAAAATAATAGTTTTTTATTATATTATGTTAGTCACCATACAGTACATCCCTGGTTTTTGATGTAAAGTTCCATGATTCATTAGTTGCATATAACACCCAGTGCACCATGCAATATGCGCCCTCCTTACTACCCATCACCAACTTATCCCATTCTCCCACCCCCTCCCCTCTGAGGCCCTCAGTTTGTTTCTCAGAGTCCATAGTCTCTCATGCTTCATTCCCCCTTCTGATTACCCCCCCTTTCTTTATCCCTTTCTTCTACTACTGATTTTCCTACTTCTTATGTTCCATAGATGAGAGAAAGCATATGATAATTGTCTTTCTCTGCTTGACTTATTTCACTTAGCATTATCTCCTCCAGTGCCGTCCATGTTGCAGCAAATGTTGAGAAATCATTCTTTTTGAGAGCTGAGTAATATTCCATTGTATATATGGACCACATCTTCTTAATCCAGTCATCTGTTGAAGGGCATCTCAGTTCCTTCCACGATTTAGCTATTGTGGACAATGCTGCTATGAACATTGGGGTGCATATGGCCCTTCTGTTCACTATGTCTGTATCTTTGGGGTAAATACCCAGTAGTGCAATGGCTGGATCATAGGGTAGCTCAATTTTTAACTCTTTAAGGGATCTCTACACTGTTTTCCAGAGTGGCTGTACCAGCTTGCATTCCCACCAACAGTGTAGGAGGGACACCCTTTCTCTACATCCTCTCCAACAATTGTTGCTTCTTTCCTTGTCAATTTTTGCCATTCTAACAAAACTTAGGGTGGTTTGGATTTGAATTTCCCGGATGGCTAATGGTTTTGAACATTTTTTCATTTGTCTGCTAGCCATTTGTATATATTCATTGGAAAAGTGTGTGTTTTTATCTTCTGCCCATTTTATGATTTGTTTATTTGTTTCTTGTGTAATGAGTTGAGAAGATCTTTGTAGATCTTGAATACCAGTATTTTATCTGTAGTGTTATTTGAAAATATATTCTCCCATTCCATGGGCTGCCTCTTAGTTTTTTTGGCTGTTTCCTTGGCTGTGCAGAAGCTTTTTAACTTGATGAAGCCCCACAAGTTCATTTTTTCTTTTGTTTCTCTTGCCTTTGGAGATATGTCATGAAAAATTTTGCTGTGGCCGATGTCGTAGAGGTTGGTGCCTATGCTCTTCTCCAGGATTTTGATGGATTCTTGTCTCACATAGAGGTCTTTCATCCATTTGGAGTTTATCTTTGTGTATGGTGAGAGAGTGGTCAAGTTTCATTCTTTTGCATGTAGCTGTCCAATTTTCCAAGCACCATTTATTGAAGACACTGTCTTTTTTCCACCAAATGTTTTTTCCTGCTTTATCAAAGATTAGTTGCCCAAAGAGCCGAGGGTCCATTTCTAGGCTCTCTCTTCTGTTCCATTGGTCTATGTGTCTGTTTTTGTGCCAGTACCATGCTGTCTTTGTGATCAATGCTTTGTAGTACAATTTGAAGTCTGGCATTGTGATGCCCCCAGCTTTGTCTTTCCTTTTCAACACTTCCTTGGTGATTCGAGGCCTTTTCTGGTTCCACACAAATTGAAGGGCTGTTTGTTCCAGTTCTTTGATAAATGTCATTGGCATTTTGATCGGGATGGCATTGAAAGTGTAGATTTTCTGGGTAGCATAGACATTTTAACTATGTTAATTCTTCAGATCCACGAGCATGGAATATTTTTCCATCTTTTTGTGTCTTCCTCAATGTCTTTCAAGAGTGATTTTAGTTTCTAGAATATAGATCCATTATGTCTCTGGTTAAGTTAATTCTAATATAACATATGATTTTTGGTGCTACTGTAAATGAGATGGATTCTCTAATTTCTCTTTCTTCAGTCTCATTATTCGTGTATAGAAATGCACATGATTATGGAGCATTAATTTTGTATCCCACCACATTACTCAATTGGTCTATAAGTTCTAGTAGTTTGGGGGTGGAGACTTTGGGGTTTTTCATATAGGGGATCATGTCATGTGTGAAGAGAGACATTTTGACTTCTTCTTTGCCGATTTGGATACCTTTTATCCCTTTTTGTTGTCTGATTGCTGTTGCAAGGACTTCTAGTACTATGTTGAATAATAGTGGAGAGAGTGGGCATCCTTGTCATGGTCCTGATCTTAAGGGAAAGGCTTTCAGCTTTTCCCCATTGAGAATGACATTTGCTGTAGGCTTTTCATAGATGGTTATGAGATTGCAGAATGTACCCTCTATCCCTACACTCTGAAGGGTTTTAATCAGGAAAGGATGCTGTTTTTTGTCAAATGGTTTTTCTGCATCCATTGAGAGAATCATATGATTTTTGGCTTTTTTCTTTTGATATAATCTATCACAATGATAGATTTGCGAATATGAACCACCCTTGCATCCCAGGGATGAATCCCACTTGGTCGTGATGGATAATCCTTTTAATGTACTGTTGGATCCTATAAGCAAGGATCTTGTTGAGAATTTGGAGTCGATATTCATCAGGGAAATTGGTTGTAATTCTCCTTTTTGATGGGGTCTTTTCCTGTTTTGGGGATCAAGGTAATATTGGCCTCATAAATGAGTTTGGTAGCTTTCCTTCTGTTTCTATTTTTTTGAAATAGCTTTAGGAGAATAAGTATTATTTCTTCTTTGAATAATTGGTAGAATTCCCTGGGGAATCCATCAGGTACTGGTGTTTTGTTTTTTTTGAAGGTTTTTAACCATTTTGTCAATCTCTTCATAATTAATTGGTCTGTTTAAAAAAATCAATTTCTTCCTGTTTCAGTCTTGGTTATTTATAGGTTTCCAGGAAGGCCTCCATCTCTTCCAGATTGCTTAATTTATTGGCATAAGGCTTTTGATAAAAGTTTCTAATAAGCCTTCCTATTTCATTGATGTTTGTTGTGACCTCTTCCTTTTCATTCATAATTTTATTAATTTGGGTCCTTTCTCTTTTCTTTTGGATAAGTCTTGCCAGTGGTTTGTCTATTTTGTTAATTCTTTCAAAGAACCATCTTCTAGTTCTGTTGATCTGCTCTACTGTGCTCCTGCATTCTAATTCATTGATCTCTTCTCTAATCTTGATCAACTGCTTTCTCGTGCGTGGGTTAGGCCTGTTCTTTTGTTGCCATTCCAGCTTCTTGAGGTGAGAATATAAAAACTGCATTTTAGATTTTTCTATTCTTTTGATTGAGGCTTGGATGGCTATGTATTTTCCCTTTAGGACTGCCTTTGCAGTATCCCATAGGTGTTTTCATTCTCATAGGTCTCCATAAATTGTTAAAACTGATTTTTGAATCCTGGTTTATCGAATCATTCTTGAGCAGGATGGTTCTTAGTATCCACGTGTTTGAGTTTCTTCCAAATTTTTCCTTATGTTTGAGTTCCAATTTCAAAGCATCGTGGTCTGAGAATATGCAGGGAATAATTTCAGTCTTTTGGTATTGGTTGAGACCTGTTTTGTGACCCAGAGCATGTTCTATTCTTGAGAGCGTTCCATGGGCATTAGAATAGAATGAGTATTCTTTGGTTCTGGGGTGTAGTGTTCTATATATATCTATGAGGTCCAACACGTCGAGTATGGCATTCAAAACGCTTGTTTCTTTGTTGATTTTCTGCTTAGGTGATGTATCTGTTGCTGATAGTGGAGTGTTGAAGTCTCCTACTATTAATGTATTATTATCTGTATGTCTCTTTATTCTGGTTAAGAGTTGGCTTGTGTGTCTTGCTGCTCCCCTGTTGGGGGCATATATATTTATAATTTTCATATCCACTTCTAGGACACATCCTTTAAGAATAATATAGTGCCCTTCTGTATCTCTAGCTATAATCCTTAGTTTAACATCCAATCTTTCTGATATGAGAATTGCTACCCAGCTTTCTTTTGAGGTCCATTAGCATGAAAAATTGTATTCCATCCCTTTACTTTCAGTCTGGATGTATCTTTAGGTTCAAAATGAGTCTCTTGTAGACAGCAAATGGATGAGTCATGTCTTTTTATCCAATCTGCAACCCTGTGGCATTCTATGGGAGCATTTAGGCCATTTATATTGAGACTGATTATTGAGAGATATGATTTTAATGATGCCATGTTGCCAGTAAAGTGTTTGTTTCTATAGATTGTGATTTTCTGTTCTGTATCACTCTTGGGGCCTTTTTACTTTTATAGAACCCCCCTTAATATCTCCTGTAGGGCTGGTTTCATGGTTATGAAATTGGTCTAATGACTGGTGATTCTGGAAGGTCTTTATCTCTCCATCCATTCTGAATGACAGCCTTGCTGGATAAAGGATCCTTGGCTGCATGTTTTTCTCTGAAAGAGCTTTAAAAGTGCTCCCCCACGCTTTCTTTCATTCCAGGTCTGTGTAGACAGGTCTGACATAATTTTGATAACTTTGCCTTGGTACATGAAAAATTGCTTTGCCTTGGCCACTTTCAATACTGTAGCCTTTGATCTAATACTTGCGAATTGCTCTATGATGTGATGTGGCGTAGGTTTGTCGTGGTTGAGCTTGGGAGGGGTCCTCTCTGCCTCTTGGACACAAATGCTTGTTTCCTTTGCTAGATTAGGGAAGTTTTCAGCTACAATTGTTCAAATATCTCTTCTAGACCTCTGTTTTTCTCCACCTCCTTGGGGATGCCGATGATTTTGACATTGGAACGTTTCATTGAGTCAGTAACCTCCTGTTACCTACATTCTTGAGATTGGATTTTTCTGAGCCTAGTTTCTGTCTTAGCTTTCTCTTCTCCTAACCCATCCTCCAGTTCACCAATTCGTTCTTTGGCCTCATTCACCCTGGCCATCAGAGCCTCTAGTTTTGACTGCATTTGATTCATAGTATTTTTAATTTCTTCCAGATTTGCTCTCATTTCCACCCTTAGAGAGTCTATATTCTCGTTAATATTTTCGTTAATATTTTTTTCAAGTCTACACATCATCTTGACCATTGTTACCCTGAACTCCATTTCTGATAATTTGGTTATATCCATATCCATTTGTTCTGTGGCATAGGCCACAGACTCATTGTCTTTTCTTTGTTGGGGGGGATTTCTCATTCTCGTCAGTCTGATGAGGAGAGGTTGCGGGGTTGACCAGAGCTGAAATTATTGACCTGGACCCAGCAGTGTGCACTTGTTTTATAGGGACTCTAGGGATGTGGGCTTCTTGATTTTTCAGCCTGCCTTCTTGGGTGGGGACCTGCCGCTCCGATACTCGGGCAACCCTGTTTGCGTAGAGTCTCCCTGTCCCCTGCTAGGTGGGATGAGGATGGGCACACTGTGAGCTGGTATTTCCAGGCTTTTGTTCTCTGGCGGCTTTCCCTGGTGGTTTACTGTGCTTCTTCTGAGAGTCAGAGCAGCAGTAGCCGAATCCCAGCCTTTGTCTCAGAACAGAGGGATTGCAGACCACTCTCCACTGGGGTCTTCTGGTGACTTTAACTTTGTTTCTGTCAGTGATGCTAAAAACCCTGCAGCATCCCGGGTTGTGCACCCCACAGCAAGTGTCCCAGCCCTCACTTCCAGGGCCGGCACGTCTCTGTCCTTTGTGTTTCTAACACCGCCAGTGGCCAGCTGCCCCCATGCGCTCCAGAGCTCCATTTCAGTGTAGTTCGTGCACTCCGGAGCTCCGGTTTTCAGACTGGTCGCATGTGTTCACGGCTCACAGTCTCAGTCTGCTCTCTCGCGGGTGCTGGTCCGCTAGTCAGCCCGCTCCCCAGTGCAGGTGGCTACAGCTTCCCGGCACCCAAACACGGTGTCTCTCCCCCCTTCCATTTATCTTCCAGTATCTGTGCATGGATTCACGGCTCCGTGCTTCGTACCTCAATATTCAGTGCTGGAGATGTTCATTTGTAGAGATCCAGATGTATCTTCCTGTGTCTTAGGCTGATTCCGTGGGTGTTCAGGATGGTCCGGTACCTATCCAGCTCGACTCAGGGGACCAGCTGAATAACGGGACCCCTACTCCTCTGCCATCTTAACTCTTCCTTCTGTTTCTATTTTTTGACATCATCAAGATCAAAGACTTCTGCACAGCCAAGGAAACAGTCAAAAAAACTAAGACACAGCCCACAGAATGGGAGACAATATTTTCAAATGGCACTACAGATAAAAGATTGGTATGCAAGTTCTACAAAGAACTTCTGAAACTCAATACACGAGAAACAAATAATCAAATAAAAAAAATGGGCAGAAGATATGAACAGACACTTTTCCACTGAACACATACAAATGGGTAACAGACACATGAAAAAATGTTCAAAATCATTAGCCATCAGGGAAATTCAAATCAGAACCACATTGAGATACCACCTTACACCAGTTAGAGTTGCAAAAATGGACAAGGCACAAAACAACAAATATTGGTGAGGATGTGGAGAAAGGGGATCCTTCTTACACTGTTGGTGGGAATGCAAGTTTGTACAGCTACTTTGGAAAACAGTGTGGAGGTCCCTTAAAAAGTTAAAAATTAAGCTACCCTGTGATCCAGAAATTGCAGTACTGGGTATTTACCCCAAAGATACAGACGTAGTAAAGAGAAGGGCCATATGCACCCCAATGTTCATAGCAGCATTGTCCACAATAGCTAAATTGTGGAAGGAGCCAAGATGCCCTTCAACAGATGACTGGATTCAGAAGATGTGGTTCATATATACAATGGAATATTCCTCAGCCATCAGAAAGAATGGTTACCCAACATTTGCAGCCACGTGGACGGGACTGGAGGAGGTTATGCTAAGTGAAATAAGTCAAATAGAGAAAGACAATTATCATATGGTTTCACTCATTTATGGAACATAAGAAATAGGAAGATCGGTTGGAGAAGGAAGGGAAAAACGAAGGGGTGTAAACAGAGGGGGGAATGAACCGTGAGAGACTATGGACTCTGGGAAACAAACTGAGGGCTTCAGAGGGGAGGGAGGTGGGGGACTGGGATAGGCCGGTGATGGGTATTAGGGAGGGCACATATTGTATGGTGCACTGGGTGTTATACAGAAATAATGAATCATGGAACACTGCATCAAAAACTAATGATGTACTGTATGGTGTCTAACATAACATAATAAAAAATTATTATAAGAAAAATAAAGATTATCCAGGGCTGCCTCTGGATAATCTTTAGCAACATGAGGGACTGCAGACATCTCTATCCTTCCTACTGGCCAGCCTTATTGTAGCTTCAGATATGTATGATGTATTTGCCTTTTTCCCATAGAGATGGAGGCTCTATGCATTCCTCATTTTCAGCATTAACTGTATATGGACTCATTTAATCCTTAGCACAACTTTTTGAGATGAGTACAGTTATTATTCCCATTTACCTTTGAGGAAATTGAGGCACAGAGAACCTGACTCAGCCCCAGACAGCCTGGCCCTGGAGGCAGGCTCCTTGGTGCTCCAGGCCACCTGCCTATCTCATCCTCCCTTTCCGCCTCCTACAGGCCTCACATTACATCACACCCTGTAGTCTTCCCAGCCATGGTCACTTAACTCTTCAAATTCTTTAAAGAAGAGTCACAAGCAATCCTTTTGAACTGCAAATCCACTCAATTTCCATTTACACAGCACTAATATGGGTGTGAACATACAGGATGGAGTGGGAATAATCAGCAAGTCCCCAAATATAAAACCACGTCTAAGAGTCTGCAGATGTTCTGCTACCCATTACTCATCCCAGAAATGCATTTTGGTGCAGCTGGAACCTGATGGGTTGGAGGGGGTGGGTGATGGAGAGCTTTCATTTCAAAGGGAGATGTAGAGGGAAATCGTATGGTGTCGTTTTCCATTTTGGAAGTCTGTTCATCTCTGAGTCAGCTGCAGCTGTATAGCTCTGCCCCATGTGTTCAGAATATGTGCTGGTGGATGGGCTATGCAAGCCTCCTGTGGTGTGACTGAGTTAGATGCTATGTGCTCTGGACATTGGAGGAAGGGTGCAGGAAGGTTCTGGGCAGGATTGAAGCAGTTCTGTGAGGTCCCAGTGTATCTCTGTAAGATTTAGATTTGGCTCTTCTTGCATCATGGAACCACGTGTTTAAAGAAACAAGTTTGGGGAATCAGGATAATTAAACTCTCCAGAGTCCAGTCTTTTAACATACCAGAGGTCTCCTAGGTTTTGTTTGCACCTGGAAGTCAACTATCAAGTCCTCTGCCACCCATTGAGAAATGTATGATTCATACTATCTCTGGAGTAACACACACTGAGGGCTATGCCACACTCTAGATAATAGTAAAAAAAATAATATCTTACATTTAATGAGTGCTTATTCTATGCCAGATACTTTACTAAGTGCTTTATATACATTATTTCATTAATTCCCACAATGGACCTCTGAGGTAGGTATTATTATTGAACTTATTCTTTATAAGTGAGGAAACCAAGGTGATTTATCCAAAGGTTATATAAATATCCCCAAAAGAATATTGAGGTGAGACTAGAAGTCAACTGATTTTGGCAGGCCTGGTCTTGTAGCCGCTGCTCTGAGTTGAGCACACAGTAAAATTATTTTTAAAGGCATTTTTACTTAAAAATAAGAAGCACATGAAAAAGTCACCTAAAACCTGCTATGGCAACATGTCCTCCCCACTCCCCCATCCCCCCGCCTACCATGGCCCACTAAACTTAGAGTGAATTCCCATTAATGTTCAGGATGTGCATGCCCAGTGGACAGCAACCTGTCTGCAGTTCACATTGTGGGTGGAGATCTAAATCCCTCAGGGTGCCTTTCCCCCCACATATATAAATGATCATACTTACCAAGGGGAGCCTTGGAAACTACCCAGTGGGAGCACTGAATCTCAGCATGTTTAGACCAAATTTAGTGAGTCTTAGTAAATCACTCTGATGTTGTCAGCTCTTTTTTTTTTTAAAGATTTTATTTTTATTTATTCGACAGAGATAGAGACAGCCAGCGAGAGAGGGAACACAAGCAGGGGGAGTGGGAGAGGAAGAACCGGCTCATAGCAGAGGAGCCTGATGTGGGGCTCAATCCCATAACGCCGGGATCACGCCCTGAGCCGAAGGCAGATGCTTAACCTCTGTGCCACCCAGGCACCCCTGATGTTGTCAGCTCTTATTTATTTATCAAATCCCTGAGAAGGTAGGATGCTTCATTCACTTGTTTGTCAATTCAATAATTATTTATTGTTTGCTCTTCATGTGTCAAATTCTGGGCATATAAAATGAGCAAATTTTGAAGCACTAGGTTGGCTCAGTTGGTTTAGTATGCAATGATTGATCTTTGGATTGTGAGTTTTAGCCCCATGTCGGGTATAGAGTTTACTTAGTAAAAAAAATATTAAAAAGTATTTTTTAAAAGTGAACAAATTTTGGGGCACCTGGGTGACTCAGTCGTTAAGTGTCTGCCTTCGGCTCAGGGCATGATCCCGGCATTCTGGGATCGAGCCCCGCATCAGGCTCCTCTGCTGGGAGCCTGCTTCTTCCTCTCCCACTCTCCCTGCTTGTGTTCCCTCTCTCGCTGGCTGTCTCTCTCTCCATCAAATAAATAAATAAAATCTTAAAAAAAAAAGTGAGCAAGTTTTATTATGATTTCTTTATGGGAGAATTTTTTCAATTGATGTGAAGGATTTCCAGGTTTGTTTGCATTTCAAAGCTTTTGCTTTGTTTACTTGATTTTTTATTAGCATGGCACAGAAGATCTTTGGCCAGTTCTATTATTTAAGTAAAGAAGTTTTTTCATCTTGCAGCGGCCTGGGAGAATTTAGGAGAGCCTAAATGCTTTTTAAAACAGCTTCCTAATATTATATGAAAACATTTGATCTCTTTTAGTAGACGTCATTTAAATGAGTAATTTCCTAATTTGGCTTCTCCAAAGTAATAATTTCAGACAAAGATAAGTAAACTTATTTTTTGAACTTTGGGATATGCAAGGCTGCTGTTAAGTATTCCAGTGACCTAAATCAGGGTTGTTAGGCTCTTAGGAAAGAACAAGCTGCTGGCATGTGCCTGTTTATGACACAGCTTCGAGGAGGACATAGGCTGGTGCAGGCGTGAAGGCAGGAAATTTTCAGGTTCAGGTCATAATACACAGGAGAGGTGGAGGCTTGGGGCCTGCCTCTTGCTACTGGCTGGCTGGAGACAGGGTGGCAGCAACCACTCCATCTTCCATCTTTGGCTCAGGAAAACACTGAAGTATCCAAATATGGTGAGTACTCATTGGGACTCCGGTGGAAAGATCCAGCACTTTTGGGTTTTCCCTTGGGTTATTTGGTTCCAGAGATTTTTTGTTTTTTGAATTTTTAAATTCTATTTTTGTTACAAATAATAATGTTTTTCACTCTATTTTTATAATAATTCTTTAAATAATTTTAGATTTTGGGGACACCTGGGTAGCTCAGTCCATTAGGCATCCGCCTTTGTCTTGGGTAATGATCTCAGGGTCCTGGGATTGGCCCCGCATTGGCCTCCCTGCTCAGCGGGGAGTCTGCTTCTCCCTGTCCCTCTGCCCCTCCCCCTGCTTGTGAGCTCTCTCTCTTTCAAATAAATAAAATCTTAAAAAAATTTAGATGTTATATTCACATTTAAAAATAATTTTATGTTGTATAGTTTTTTTTTATTGTGGTAAAAAACACGTAACATTAAATTTACCATATTAACCATTTGAAGTGTACCATTCAGTAGTGTTAAGTATATTCACATAATTGAGCAACAGATCTTTAGAACTTTTCTGCAGCAGCCCCTGGCTGAGAGCTTATGCTAAGGATATAACAGGAAAACATGTTTGTGAACTTGCGGGCTTTAGGGTAAACGTCAGAGCACAGCAGTCGGGAATGCCCGGCTTACACAGCAGCTGGGAACTCCCAGCTCGCTCAGGGTGGAATGCTGCCCTCAGATGACCAGTGGCCAGGAATGCCTGGTCCGCTAAAGGGCAGAACGCTGCCTCAACTGAAATTTGATTGCTCTTGACAATAGCCCGCAGGGTCCATAGAAACATGTTTAAGAATAGGTCTCACTTGCTGAACGGTACATCGTCCAATCCCGTGACCTTCCCCGGGATGTACTACTATTCACTAGGATGTAATACAGATCATCCCCTTGATTGTCTTTGTTTATTGCCAATAAATACACGAGGTTGCAGCTGTTCCAGGCAATCACACTCTTGGCGGTGGCATGCTTTGTGGTCGTCCCCTGCACCCATGATCTCTTCCGCAAGCTAACCTGTCTGTGCCTCGTCCTCCTCCCAAATCAACGCCGTGGCTCCACGGGTGCTGTTGTGGCACTTTTCATCTTGCAACACTGAAATTCTATATGCACTAAACACTTACTCCTTTCCCCACACCCTCTACAATCACCTTTCTACTTCCTATTCTTATGAATTAGAAACTTTAGATACCTCATCTAAGTGGAATCATACTGTAATTGCCCTTTTGTATCTGGCTTATTTCACTTAGCATAATGTCTTTAACGTTTATCCACATTGTAGCAAAGGTGAGAATTTCAGGAAGTGCTATTATTTGTAGCGGGCATGATGGCTTCAAGATTATTTTGCAGAATTGGATCACTGGCTGCGCAGGCCCTCAGGGCCTGCCATCCCAACTGAATAGCTGCAGTGTGCTCTTACTGCTGACCAGCAGGCTACTGGGCTGGAAAGGGAGGTTATGATGGCTGCATGGAAGGGACTGGACCAATATAATATGCTAGGCCCAAAGGCAACTGTAGGCACCAAGGAAGATTTGAATTTAGTCCCATCTGTCACCAACAAGAGAGTAGCGGGCTGCATCTGTGAAGAGGACAACAGTGCCATCATCTGGTTGTGGCTGTACAAAGGCAAGACCCAGTGATGCCCTAGCTGTGGAATCCATTATAAGCTGTTGCCCCACCAGTTGGCCCACTGAGCCTTTGCTTTAACTTACTCAAAATGTGGTGTAAAGTTTCTTCTTTCCAATAAAGACCAGCTATTTCATCGGCTCCTTCTCCCATTAAACAAAAAAGTGAGAAATTCTTTCCTTTTTAAGGCTGAATAATATTGTATGCATGCACCACATTTTCCTTATCAATCTGTCGATGGACATTTGGATTGCTTCCACCACC
Organism: Ailuropoda melanoleuca; assembly: GCF_002007445.2. Classification (NCBI taxonomy): domain Eukaryota; kingdom Metazoa; phylum Chordata; class Mammalia; order Carnivora; family Ursidae; genus Ailuropoda; species Ailuropoda melanoleuca. The sequence goes on from NW_023179820.1 coordinate 1,281,255, forward strand.
TCTTGGATGCTGTGAGTAGTGCTGTGATGAACATGGGTGTGCAAATATCTCTTTGAGATTCTGCTTTGAGCTATTTTGGATTTACACCCAAGTGGGAATTACTGGATCATAAGGTAATTTTATTTTTAATTTTGGGGAACAGAGTTTTTTGTTATTCAACAACGTATTTTTCTTTTTCCTGGACTGGTTTAGATTTCTAAGTTTGCACTCCTATTTAAAAAACTTCTGTCTTGGCTGTTTTTCCTGTTGGCCTTTGTCCCATCATTTTGAACTTCATCTACTGGTACTTAAAGAAACACCTTCTTTTGGATACAGTTCTTCAAATATATCTCCATTTTTCTTTGTTTCTACTTCCTTCTGACTTTATACTTGTACATTTTTCTGTAATTTGTTATAGTGACAATTCTCCATCTTCATTTGTCTTGACTATTTTCCTTTTACTATCTACAGCTCTTTATTCTGTGATGTCTGTGTCTTAGGGTTGACCAGCAACTTGTGCCTGCTTAAATTTAATTGCTCAATATTTTCCCCTCCAAAGTGAGGGGGGACTCATGTTGATGAATCAATCAGCAATATGCTCAGCAAATTGTGGTATTAGAAAATTCTGTTAATTATTTGAGGCCACTAGTTTCTATCTTTGAGCTCTAGATAAGACTTTCAAGTCATCCTGCCTGTTTCAATCCTCCATCACATTTAGAGACCTGAAGATCCATTCAAAAATTTAGTTTTTAGGTCTTTCTCATCTTACTCTTCTAATGACTTTCAGGAACATCTGGGCAAAACACCCTTTCAGACACCGCCTCCTAGAGTGGAGCACTTCCTGGGTATTGTTAGCACCCAGTGACTTCTGAGATTTGAATCTTAGAGCTAAAAGCTTGTATGATTTGTCTCAACATCTGAGAGTCTTAAAGCTTCAAGTTGCTCAAGGATCCAGACAGCTAGTATGAAGCCAGTATCCTTGAAGGTAACTATCTTTCTTATAAACAATTCTACTAATTGTTTTGTATTGGAATCCATACTCAAATGACACTTGTCAGTCTATGCCTTTCATTGCCTGTCTCAATTTTATGCTTGGTCTTATCCAATTATTTATTTGATCTGAAAATGCCTGGCAGAACATAAGGAGCATTATACCTGCCACAATGTGGGAACAGGGTTTGTCTTGCTGCCCTAAGCCTTGTTCAGAGATCTCTAGGATGGGGTACTTGGTGAGGCATGCCTCTGAGCCTGCCTGATGACAGAGTTGCTTCCCTGATTACTGAGTGATACCTCTTTTTTTTTCCACTGGGACTGGAATCTTCTGTGGTGCTCAACCTTTTAGACTGCATATACTCTGGTCACCTTGTCAGCTCCCCACCCTACTCCCACTTTGTATACTTAGGTCTACAGCCTTTGCATCTCAGAGCTTCCATTACAAACTGATGACCCTTTTTGTTAACACTTGCCCCACTAGAAGTATTGCCACTACATGGAGACCTACTAACATGTTCAGCAAAGAGGGTCCTTAACTGCCAACATTGGCCTGAGTGGGTCCCAGTTCCCTTGCCCAGCTCTCCAACCATGCACAACTTCTTGCTATGGGGGACATAGCTGGTTAATGTTCTAGCCACTTTCCCACCTCTTCTCTTCCTCTTTCCCACAAGATGGATGGTTAGGCTCTGTCCTGCATCGTACATGACCTTGCTTTTACAGCCCATGGGCTAAATCTGGCCACTACCTTCTGTTTTGTATGGCCCGTAGGCTATATCAATTCCTGAGTCTATAATTTGATGATTCTATATCTTTTGAGGTTTAAAAAAATGAATGAAGAAAACCACTTTGTGATACATGTAAGTTATATAAAGCTACAATTTCAAGTGTCTAAAAATCAGTTTTATTGGTACATAGCCACACTCATTTGTTTATGTACTATCTAGGGTGCTTTCACTGTATAATGGCAGAGCTGAGCAGTTGTAGCAGAGACTGAATGGCCTATAAGCCTCACATATTTACAACATAATTCTTTAAAAATTTTTTTTATCAAATTCTGTTCTTCTTCATAATACTTGTAAAAACTATGGTGATTTTATTTTACTCAAGTTTTTTTTTTTTTTTTGGCTGCTGTATCTTTATCCTCCTCAAGTCTCTTTGTTATTCCAAATGGTTAGGAAAAAACTCCCCAAACCTGCCAGATTCTATCATCTGTAACTTTATACAACAATTAACAAAAATTAACAGAATTTTTATTCCTGTGAAATATTTGCTTTATCCCAGATTATATTCCTTCCATCCCTCCTTTTGTCCTTTCCTCCTCCTCTCCCTTCTTTCTTGTTACATACCATCATCTTAAGCTTAAGATTTGAGCTACTATCCTATGAAAGTACTTTGTGAATGGTTTCTATTTTTTCTAAGTTTCAAAGACATTGTTTAAAAATCACTCTTAGCTCCAAAGACAGAGACATCATCAAGAAGCAACGTTATGAATTCAGTAGGAACACCAAACGCCCAAATGTTAAGATAAAATAATTGTCCATAAAATTACAATCACCAAATTATTTGCAGTTGCCCATGTTTGTCAGACCTTAGAAAGGATGGAAACGAATGAACAGAAAAGGCAAGGCAGAATTTTTGAGGTATTTTCTCTCTATAGGAATCAGGTAACTGATTCTTTTGTCTAGTGACAATTTTAGTGGCACTTTCAGTTCAGTTAGATCTTATTAACAGAAAAGATTCCTAGAGAACATTTTGTACTGAACACAATATTTCATGGTCAGTCTAGGTCATCTAGAGCACTTTCCTCCAAACAAATCAGATCAATGTGTACATGGCAAGAAGAGCAAAAGGACAACTGGGGACTGACTTTTCAGTAATTAATAATGTGGAGTGATGGCATGGCCTTTAAATGCTGTAGCTGTGCCTTTGTCTTGTGAACTGCCATCAAACCAACAGATCCTTACTGTGGTGAGACTGTTTGCCAATCCACTACCCACAGGATATCTTGCTTTGAATGCTATTGGATTTTACTTGGGCTTCCTGAAAATGATTGTTTTATTATCCCTAGCAGCTATTGAGTCTTACATAAATAATTATCTGGCGTTTACTCTGGGTTTGCTTTGTATTTGTAATGACTGATCACCTCCAAGGGGATCACCCTATAGATGGAGATGATGTGTTGATACAGGTAATTTGGCTGCACATACTGCCAAGATCCCAAGAGCTTTAGTAATTTTTTGGGCCTTTCATGGCTTGTGCTTATAACTTCTTTTCTTGTAGTTTGTGTGGCTCAGCTGAGTTGGTTTTTTTAGTGGGTTTCTCTTTGTGGTTATCTGAATACTAAGGTGCTTATTACAACAGAATTAAGATATGTCTAAATGTTTGCAAAGCATATTATTCTGGAAGTTTGGGGTAGGAGATGGACTTTTCTGTTTCTTTATGAAATTCAAGATTTTTCAGACTACATGGTCTTTGGGTAGAAATAAATCACAGAGAAGCTAAAGAATATTTTCCTATATGTGTCTCTACACAATTAAGACTTTCATTCTAGTTTATCCTTATTTCTCCTGGCTGTTTCTGGGGATCCTTACAGGTTATCTCCCATGCATTGGGATACGATTCTCTAAGCTACATGATGGCTGCCATTTCCCAATTTTCTGCCCTGGGCTTTCAGGGAGATTTCTCCTGTGGTTGTCAGAGCTACGTGAGCCCTAATGTCTTGGGGTTTAGGAGTCTCTGGGTCCCTGCATTCAGGCTGCTAATAACAATTGTGGCTTACATATGACATGTGTAATATTGAAAGTTCTAATTCAAACTAATAAACAGTTAAATGCTTATATTCTATTATTCTATCTTCATAAATGTCTTCATAATGACAAAAATACATATAAAGCTACAATTTTTATATGACTAAAAGCAAAATATCAAAGATGATTTTAATTATTATTCCATATACCTGATTGTTCTGTAGATGTCTTAATAAATAATAAAATAAAATATACACAATTAACATACATTTCTCACATAAAATTTATTTTTTCTTGCTTCATTTTAGCAAAATCGCTAATTATATAGATGTAATAAAGATTTTTACATGGTTTGTGTTCAATTGACAGTAACGATCTAATGATTAAAATGGAAATATTTTTATAAAAATATAAATTAAAACAAGTATAAAATTCTTAAAAATTAGCATTACTTTCATGTTTTTGAAAAATCATTTTTCTTTCAAAATATTAAAAATTTAAGTTAGAATGTAAAATACAAATTTAAAAAATGAATATCCAATTTTAAATCAAAATTATTGAAAAAATCTAAAATTAATTTAAAAAATCTTATAAGTTCTTTATAGATCTTGGATACTAGCCATTTTTCTGATAAGACATTTGCAAATATCTTCTCCCATTCCATAGGTTGCCTTCTAGTTTTCTTAACTGTTTCTTTTGCTGTGCAAAAGCTTTATATCTTGATGAAGTCCTGATAGTTCATTTTTGCTTTTGTTTCCCTGGCCTTTGGAGACATGTCTAACAAGAAGTTGCTGTGGCCAAGGTCGAAGAGGTTGCTGCCTGTGTTCTCCTCTAGGATTTTGATAGATTCCTGTCTCACATTGAGGTCTTTCATTCATTTTGAGTTTATCTTTGTGTATGGTGTAAGAAAAAAGTCCTTTCATTCTTCTACATGTGGCTGACCAATTTTCCCAACACCATCTGTTGAAGAGATTTTCCTTTTTCCATTGGATCTTCTTTCCTGCTTTGTCAAAGATTAGTTGACCAAAGAGTTGAGGGTCCATTTCTGGGTTATCTATCCTGTTCCATTGGTCTGTGTCTATTTTTGTATCAAACTCAACAACCCTCCCCCCCAAAAAAAAATCCAGTCAAGAAATGCGCAGAGGGGCGCCTGGGTGGTGCAGTTGTTAAGTGTCTGCCTTCAGCTCAGGGCGTGATCCCGGCTTTCTGGGATCGAGCCCCACATCAGGCTCCTCTGCTAGGAGCCTGCTTCTTCCTCTCCCACTCCCCCTGCTTGTGTTCCCTCTCTTGCTGGCTGTCTCTATCTCTGTCAAATACGTAAATAAAATCTTAAAAAAAAAAAAAAAAGAAATGGGCAGAAGACATGAACAACCATTTCTCCAAAGAAGACTTACAAATGACCAACAGACACATGGAAAAATGCTCCACATCACTTGGCATCAGGGAAATAGAAATGAAAATCACAATGAGATACCACCTCACCCCAGTCAGAATGTCTAAAATTAACAAGTCAGCAAACAGCAAATATTGGCAAGGATGTGGAGAAAGGGGAACCCTCTTACACTGTTGGTAGGAATGCAAACTGGTACAGCCACTCTGGAAAATAGTATGGAGGTTCCTCAAGAAGTTAAAAATAGAGGTAACTTATGACTTAACAATTGCACTAATAGGTATTTACTACAAAGATACAAATGTAATGATCCAAAGGGACACTTGTACCCTAATATTTATAGCAGCAATCTCCCCAATAGCCACACCATAGAAAGAGCTGAGATATTCATCAACAGATGAATGGATAATGAAGATGTGATACACACACACACACACACACACACACACACACAATGGAATATTACTCAGCCATCAGAAAGGATGAATACTTACCATTTACATCAATGTGGATGGAATTGGAGGGTACTATGCTGAGCAAAATAAGTAAATCAGAGAAAGACAATTATCATATGGTTTCATTCATATGTAGAACATAAGAAATAGCACAGAAGATCATGGGGAAGGGAGGGAAAACTGAATGGGAAGTCATCAGAGAGGGAGAAAAACCATGAGAGATTCTTAACTATAGGAAACAAACTGAGGGTTGCTGGAGGGGAGGTGGATGGGGGATGGGGTAACTGGGTGATGGGCATTAAGAAGGGCATGTGATGTGATGAGCACTGAGTGTTATATGTAACTGATGAATTATTGAAATCTACATCTGAAGCTAATGAGGTACTATATATTGGCTAATTGAATTTAAATAAAAATAAACAAATCTTGTATAATTTTCATTATATTTTTGTAAACATAAAACAATTGATAGTGCCCATGTAGTTGCTGATGTAAAGAATTGGTATTGTGCTTCATGCATGTTGTGTCTAGACAAACATACATAGATTTAAGAATAATATAAATAGTTTAATGTTGCAAAATGTTTCTCAATCACCATGTGGTTTCTCAGTAATTGTGGTGAATACTGTGCTGATATGTGGATCCCTTAGGAACCATGAATAAGCACAAAAAGAAAAGCAAGAATATGGACTCTCAGCAATACGGGGTGTCACTGGGAATTGACCTCGCTATGCAAGAATCAGTTATATTTATGCTAAAGAAGGGATGAAAAGGTAAATCAACTTTTCAAAATATGTTCTTTATAATACCAAAGAATTCTCCTCATTAATTTCCCCCTGCATGCAAAGGCAACGTTGGACCCAGCTGTGGGCAGTAATACAATCCACAGCATTTGGACACAGCCATCTTTTGTGTTGAGGGTGTGGGGCAGGAGATGGAGAAAAGTGTGGTTTGACCTGGGTGGTGTCACATCATGAAAGGGGTCATGTTCTGCCAGAAAGGCACCAGATCTCAGGTGAAAGATATGCCTTTGTGCATTGCATTATTTTTAGTTTGTTGTTTGGTGTTTGTGATGAGCAGGATCCAGTGCAAGTGCCTCTTCTTGCCTATGTCTAGTTCCTAAGTTGCCAGTCTTACATTGCGACAAAGTGGGGCAGAGTTTCTATCCTGAACTTGCATTTTATTATGTTAACTCAAGTATAAAACAGAGTGGGCTTGTGTCCTTGGTGTCCCAAGGAAATTGAGTGAAATATCTCTTATTTCTACTTTGCCTTTATTTCATTCCTCTCTCCATAAGAGTGGAGGGAGCCGGGTGAAGGACAACCTGAGTAGCATATATCATTATGTTATACTCAGAAAAACCCTTACCCTCTGACTTGTACTCATTAAATGTGGGCCACATCTTTAGATCTTGATTCCCTCTTCCCTTAAGAAGGCATCTTTCTAAGATGCAAATATCCTCCTAGTGGGTGCCTCCATCCATCTTCCAAAAATACCCTATCATAACACATTTAAATCATGCTATAGCATATGTAAATGAGAAAGCAATATAAACCAACACTTTGGCCTCCATGTAATACCTATTTAATAAATTAGTTAGAATTAGTAGCTTTGGGGGAAAAGTTTATAGTTTAGGTTACATTCATTTTTTCTAGTGAAAGGAACTTTCTATTCAGTATTACAATTTAACATGTGCTCTCTTATTTAATTTTCATGGTATCCCCTGCAAGGCAGTTTTTATTTTCTTTTTTTTTTTCAGATGTGGAAACAAAGTTTAATAGCAGTTAAGTAATTTGCTTAATTTGTAAGTGTTAACTTGAATATTGGTCTGTTTGATTTCAAAGCTTTCACTTTTTCTGATAAACCGTCTCCTGGTTTTCATTGCCACAAGTAAAATTCCACTTAAAACATTAAATGGGAACCAAAATTCTTCCTTTAATGGAATTTGGGTAATGAACGAGTCTATGTCACTTAAAAAACCATCAGTAACTATCTTCTTTGACTTTTAAAGCTTCTAGCATCTGCAAGACATCTGTCGGCTGCACTCCCTGAGGAGATTTCGTGGCTTGGGAACTTTAATTTATGATTTATTAAAAACCAAAATAGCTATAATATAGGGTTTTGATTCTTGGATAGCTGTTGGTGAGACCATTAAGAGGACAGGACAGAGACTGGGAGAACACTGTGATTGATCATGCTATTCTTTTAAAACTTTAAATAGAGAACTGAAGAACAGTGAAGGGTTTTATTGGATTGTGGATGACAGGAAGCTGGTGGGAATATAGAACATGTTGGATGATATCATCTTAAAGCTAGAGTGATGAAAATCCAATAAACTAAAATAATGTTAGTAAATTGGCAAATTTCTGTATTTAGTTTCAACAGATCACTGCACTAGAGGTTAAAGAAATGTGAATGAAAGCAGTAAAATTTAAAAAGAATTGGGAGAGGGATTGATATTAACAAAATGGTGAACAATGAAGCTCTAAGCTCCTATTCCCCCATAGAAATATTGAAACAAACAAAAATTGTCTCAATTAACTTTGTCAGGACCTTGGAAATTAGCCACTTTTGCAGCCACCACATAAACATCCAATCAAGAAAAAGCCATATTCTCAGAAGACATGAACAGACACTTTTCCAATGAAGACATACAAATGGCTAACAGACACATGAAAAATGTTCAACATCATTAGCCATCAGGGAAATTCAAATCAAAACCATGTTGAGACACCACCTTTCACGAGTTAGAATGGCAAAAATTGATAAGGCACGAAACAACAAATGTTGGAGAGGATGTGGAGAAAGGGGAACCCTCTTACACTGTTGCTGGGAATACAAGTTGGTACAGCAGCTACAGAAAACAGTGTGGAGGTCCCTCTATTTTAACTCAAAAAGTTAAAAATAGAGCTATCCTATGACCCAGCAATTGCACAACTGGGTATTTACCCCAAAGATACAAATGTAGTGAAGAGAAGGGCCGTATGCACCCCAATGTTCATAGCAGCATTGTCCACAATAGCTAAACTCTGGAAGGAGCTGAGATGCCCTTCAACAGAAGAATGGATAAAGAAGATATGGTCCATATATATACAATGGAATATTACTCAGCCATCAGAAAGAACGATTACCCAACATTTGCAGCAACATGGATGGGACTGGAGGAGATTATGCTAAGTGAAATAAGTCAAGTGGAGAAAGACAATTACATGGTTTCACTCATTTGTGGAACATAAGGACTAGAGGAAGATCGGTAGGAGAAGGAAGGGAAGAATGAAGGGGGGATAAACAGAAGGGGGAATGAACAACAAGAGACTATGGATTCTGGGAAACAAACTGAGGGTTTCAGAGGGGAGGAGGGTGGGGGATTGGACTGGGCCAGTGATGGGTATTAAGGAGGGCATGTATTGCATGGAGCACTGGGTGTTATACGCAAATAATGAATCATGGAACACAACATCAAAAACTAAGGATGTACTATATGGTGAATAACAACATAATAAACAATTAAAAAAAAGCCATATTCAAAACATCAGAAAGTTTTGTGTCATTTTTACTTTTACCCAAACCCTTCCTCAGCATGGTGGCAGTCTTAGTCTTGAAGCAGCAGTAGCCCTGTTCCTAGTTCCTGCCCTTAAACTGGATGGAGCTATGCAGACTTTATTAGCAAATTATTGTGCATGTCTATTTTAAACTACCTGGGGAGATACTCAAAAGACTAATGCAAGGTGCTCATCTCTGTTTTGCCTAATTCGAAACTCAGGAAGGAAAAACTGTGGGCAATGCTTCTCATAATGAAAAGGTGACTACAGATCTACAAATTGATTCTAAGGGTAAGAGATCATGGGGAGGAGATATACAAGAGACAATCTAAGGCATGGGGGAGAGGCTAGGGTGAGACTCTTTGGAAATTAGGGCCTTCAAAAGCAGCTGGGTGTACAAGTGAAACTAGAAATTCTAATGCATGCCTAGGCAAGACACAGACTCAGAAAAGACATGAGAAGACATTAAGCTTTCACCTTGGGCTGATTCTTATGCCCAAAGCAAGCCTAACCAGGTGTTTAAGAAGTTCCCCATCACAAAGACAAATGTCAAGGACTGGAAGAACTGTTGACATTCAAGGAAGTCTCCATCACAACACTAGCTGAACATGGCTAAAAGGACAGAGACTTCAGTGATCACATGGGACAAGGGCTATTCTTTGCAAAAATAGTTTGGAAGTCTCAAAATTAGTGGACTAATACAGTTTTTAACAATCACAAACAAAGAAAGAACTTTTGGAGCAGGGCAATCTGATATCTAGAGATACTATATTGTAATATTTAAAGGCTTAATTTTCAAGAAAAAATATCAAAAGGTATACAAAGAAACAGGAAAACATGGCATGTCCAAAGAAAAGAAATGGACAGAAACTTTCCCCGAGGAAGCTCAAAATAAGACTTCTGGACAGAGAATTCAAAACAACTGACTTAAATAACTTGAAGACCTAAAAGAAAACATAAGCAAAGAATTTAAAGAAATCAGGAAAACAATGTATGAACAAAATGAGAGTATTAACAAGAAATAGAAGGTGGAGGTGAAAAATACTATACTGAAATGAAAAATTCACTAGAGGATTTCAACAGGACATTTGAGCAGGAAGAAAAATCAGTGAACCTGAAGATAGGACAGTTGAAATTATGGGTACGAGGAACAGAAAAAAAGTAAAGAAAAATGAACGAATCTAAGGGACCATCAAGCTGACAGTTGTTTCCATCATGGGAGTCTCACAAAAAGAGAGTGAGAAAAAGACAGAGATTATTTGAAGAAATAATGGTCAAATTCCCCAAATATGATGAAAGACATGAATCTACAAGTAAAGGAAGCTCAATAATTCTAAGTAATAAAAACTCAAAGAGACCCACAATGAGATACATTATAATCGAACTGTCTAAAATGCAAGGACAAAAAGAGAATATTGAAAAAAACAAGAATAAAACTTATTCATCATGTATAATATATCCTAAATGCGATTACTAGCCTATTTCTCAGCAGAAGAGATCAGAGGCAGTGGAATGATATATTTAAAGGGCTGAAAGTAAAAACTGTCACTCAGGAATTCTATATCTGGTAAACTATACTTCAAAAATGATAGAGAAATTCAGATAGTCTAGATAAACAAAAGCTGAAGGGTTTGTTGCAACCAGACCTGGCCTATGAGAAATGCTAAAAGGACTTCCTCAGGTTGAAATGCAAGTATGCTTGACAGTATATAGTAGTTACATGAAGATATGACTTGGTACAGGTAAATACATGGCAGATCTGAACATAAATATTACTGTAATTTTGATTTACAACTCTACCTTTAATTTTCTTCAAGATTTAAAAGACAAATACATAAAATAATCCATGTCAATTGGGCACCCAATGTGTAAAGATGTAATTCGTGACACCAATAATGTGGAACTGTATAGGAGTAGTTTTTGTATGTGATTGACATTAAGTTGATATGAATTCAAATTTGATTGTCATAACTTTAGGATATCATATGTAATTCCCATGGTAACCACAAACAAAGTGTATATAAAATATACACAAAAGAATGTAAGAAAAGATTAAAACATGTCACTACAAAAAATCATCTAAATAGAAGACAATAATGGAGGAAATGGGGGACAAAAAGTGATATGAGAAATATAAAAAAAAAGTAAAATAGCAGAAGTAAATTTTTTCTTATAAATAATTTCTTTAAATTTAATAGACTAAACTCTCTAACCAAAAGGTAGAGATTGGCAGAATGGATTAAAAAACCATGATCCAACTACATGTTCCCTACAAGAGCCTCACTTTAGATTTAAGGTTGAAAGTGAAAGAATGGAGGAATGACATCAACATCATGGTGATTTCTTGTGTCTCTCGCCTTTGATTTACAATTAATTAGGCATCCATAAGGAACCTAAATGCCTCTGCACATTATACCAGGGCACCTGGGAGTTTTTCTCACTACGCTGCTGAAAGCACACAGACAGGCATCATTGGGGGCTGTGGATCCAAGGGCGTTGGTAAGCCTTGCCCACCCCCACTTGTTGCTATAGGGAAAAAGGGAACTTGGACACTGCAAAACTGGGCAGATATCCATGGCCTATAGAGAATTTATGGATATCCAGACTGCCTGACAAGGGAACATGGCATTCCATTAGAGTGGGGTAGAGATAAGTTTTGAAGCAGAGGAGATGGAGGGACTCACTAGGTTGGTCCCTTCCTTTGGGCAAACACTGCAAGGTGCTGGACTTTTGGTGGCATCAGAAACAACCTCTCCTGGAGAAGAGGTAGAAAGTAAAAGTAGTGAGTGACTGCCTGGCTAACTAGTTGTGCAGGTTGCAGCTGGCGGGACTTGTTTATCTCCAGCAACACCTGAAATTCTGAGGAGGGACATCTGACTAGGCGTAGGGAGAGGAAAGAGAAGAAAGCAGACAGAATATCAAAGGGTATCAAAGGAAATAATTTCCTGCTGTCTGTATGGTATTTCAGCAGGAGGTCCACCCATGGACCTCTGGGAGTACCCTATTGGAGGACCCATCTGTTGGAACCATGGGCCTCTCCCAAATCCCCAAGTGCTAGGTCCACATCTCCCCCAATTCTGCTGCCAGCTCCTTTTTTTTTTTTTTTAAAGATTTTATTTATTTATTTGACAGAGATAGACACAGCCAGCGAGAGAAGGAACACAAGCAGGGGGAGTGGGAGAGGAAGAAGCAGGCTCATAGCAGAGGAGCCTGATTGTGGGGCTCGATCCCGCAACGCCGGGATCACGCCCTGAGCCGAAGGCAGACGCTCAACCGCTGTGCCACCCAGGCGCCCCAGCTCCTTTTTTTTTTAATAATAATTTTTTTAATGTTATGTTAGTCACCATACAGTATCTCCTCAGTTTTTGATTAATGTTCCATGATTTCTTATTTGTGTATAACACCCAGGGCACCATGCAATATGTGCCTTACAAAGACTTCTACATTTATCTAGGTGTGCCATCTCCCTTAGGAGAAACCACAAACTTGAGTGATAGTGTCACCTTTTGGGATACAAAAGAAAGGTTTCTAATTGCCAGGCTGTTGAACTCTAACAAAGTAAACATCAATTCTTAATTAAGGAAAGGTGTCTGTTACTTCAAATGCAAACGTAGAAGTACACATCAAACACTATGAAAAACCAAGGGAATACAGTATCACAGAAAGAAAATGATAATTCTTCAGCACCCAAACTAAAGGGTGTGGAATATTGTGGTTGAACTGACAAAAAATTCAAAGTAGTTGTTATGAAGAAATTCGACAAGCTGCAAGAAGACTCAGAAAGGCAATTCAATGAACTCAGGAATAAAATTAATGAACAAAAACGTTCTTTACCAAAGAGATTGAAATGATAAAATGAAAACAAATTCTGGAGCTGAAGACTTCAATGAAGGAGATGAGGAATGCAAGACAGAGCATCAGTGACAAGGCAGACCAGATGGAAGAAAGAATAAATGACTTAGAGGATAAGAAGAGAGAAATAATTCAGAAGAGGATAGAAATTTTAAACTTAAGTGAAGAAACCCTTATGAGAACTATCAAATACCACCAGAAAGGCAAATATAATAATTAGCATACCAGAAGGAGAAGAGAGGGAGGAGGGGGCAAAAATTTATTTAAAGAAATAATATATGAGAATTTCCAAAACCTGGGGAGGGACTTGGACAGGCAAGTCTGTTTCAAGACAGACAAGTCCATGAAGCTAATAGATCGCTCCATTATCTCAAGGCAAAAAGACCTTATCCAAGACACATTATAATGAAACTTAAAAATCAATGACAAGGGAAAAAAAATCTTAAAGGCACCTGGAGCAAAAGAAAGAAACTTACAAAGGAACCCCCATTAGACCTTTGGCAGGTTTCTCAGCAGAAACTCCACAGGCCAGTGGAGAGTGGAATACTTTTTTGAAGTGTTGAAAGATAAAAATCACCAGCCAAGAATACTTTTCTGTCAAAGTTATCTTTCAGATACGATGGAGAACTAAAGGCTTATCATACAAACAAAGGCTGAGGGAGTTCACCACCACTAGACTTGCCTTACAAGAAACGCTGAAAGGAGCCCTTCAAGGTGAAATAAAAAGGTGCTAATCAGTGGCATAAAAATATATGAAAGTACACAACCTTCTGATAAGTGATAAACAGAATTGAAAAACTGTAATTCTCAATTAGAATGGCATGATAACCATTTATTGTATAAAGGTTAAAGAAGCATAAAAAATAACTATGGATAGTATAATTTGTTAATGAATTCACAGCATAAAAAAGGCAAATTGTGACATTAAAAATATAAAAGGGGTGGAATAAAAGGGTGGAGCCTTTATAGACAATTGAGATAAGTTGTTATCAGCATAAAATGGAGTGTTTTATCTCTGAAATGTTTTATGTAACCATAATGCAAAAATCTAGAGCAGATTTACAAAACATAAAGAAAGGGACACTGAGCATAACATTATGGAAAACTACCACTTTACAAAGATAGGCAGAAATGGAAAACAAAGCAAAACAAAACAAAACAAAAAAACCAAGTGTAGATACAAAACAACAGGAAAGCAAAAAATAACATGGCAATAGAAAGTCTTTACATTTCAATAATCACTTTAAATATAAATGGATTGAATTCACCAATCAAAAGGCACAGAGTAGATAAATGGATAAAAAGAGAGGGCCCAACTATTTGCTGCTTATAGGAGATTCATTTCAGCTCTAAAAATACACATAGGCTCAAAGTGAAGGTAGAAGTTATTCCACATAAGTAGCAACAAAAAGATAGCAGGGAGAGCCATACTTATACAGACAAAATAGACTTTAAGCCAGAAATGGTAACAAGAAACAAAAAAGGTCATTATAAAATGATAAAGGAATCAAGAAGAGAGAATAATTATAAATACATACATATTCGACGTTAAAGCACCCAGAGATATTAAGCAAATAACGACAGATCTGAAGGGAAAAGTTGACAACTATACAATAATAGCAGGGGATTTCAATACACCACTGTCAGCAATGGATAGATCATCCAAAAATCAGCAAGGAAACATTGGAACTGAGCCATACTTTAGATCAATTGAACTTAATAGACATATCTAGAACATTCCATGCAATAACAGAGAATACACGTTCTTCTCCAGTGCACATGAAACATTATCCAGAATAGATCATATGATAGGACACAACACAAATCTTAACAAATTTAAGATTATTGAAATCATATCAACATCTTTTCTGACCACAATGATATGAAATTAGAAATCAACCCCAAAAGCTTGAAAATCTATAAATGTGTGGAAACTAAAATACACACTTTGACCAAACAGTGAGTCAAGGAAGAAATAGAAAGGAAATAAAAAAATCTCAAACAAACAAAATATAAATACAACATATCAAAACTTGTGGGATGCAGCAAAAGCAGTTTTGAGAGGAAAGTTTATAGTGATAAATGTGCATATTAAGAAATTAGGAAGAGCACAAATAAACAACCTAACTTTACATTTTAAGGAACTAGAAACAGAAGAATAAATCAAGACCAAAGTTAGCAGAAGGAAGGAAATAATACATATCAGAGTGGAAATAAATGAAAGACCAAACAAAACAAAACAGAACAAAAAAAAAAAACAAAAGACAGATCACAGAGACTAAGAGTTCATTTTTTTTAAACATAAAATTGACAAAACTTTAGTTAGACTAATAAAAAGGGAGAGAAGATGCAAATAAAATTAGAGATGAAAGAGAAACATTACAAGTGACACTCCATATATAGGATCATAAGAAACTACTTTGAACAAGGAAGAAATAGAAACTCTAAACCAAACAATAATGAGTAAAGAGATTGAATCAGTAATAAAAAATCTCCTAATAGAGAAAACCCCAGGACCCGATGGCTTCACTGGAGGATTCTACCAGTTAAAGAAAAATTAATGCCAATATTTCTCAAACTCTTCCAAAAAGTTGAAGAAAAGGGAACATTTCTACACTCATTCTACAAAGGCAGAATTGCCATGATACTAAAATGAAATGAGAATACTATAAGAAAAAAAACCCTGCAGAGTAATATTCCTGATTAATATAGATAGAAAAATTCTCGACAAAACATTAACAAACTGAATTTAAGTGTGTTTTGTCTCTAAGATGCAAGAATAGTTAAACAGTTGCAAATCAATAATGTAATGCACCACATTAATAGAATGAAAATTGAAAATACATGATCATCTCAATAGATGCAGAAGAAGCATTTGACAAAATACAGCATTCTCACATGATAAAAACCCTCAACAGAGTAGGCACAGGAGGAACATTCCTTAACATAATAGGGGTCATATATGACAAACCCATAGTTAACATCATACTCAACAGAAAAAAATTAAAAGTTTTTACTCTAAGATCAGGAGAAAGACAAGAATGTTTTCTGTCATTACTCTTAGTCAATATATTATTGGAAGTTTTGGCTAGAGCAACTAGGCAAGACAAAGACATAAAAGACATCCAAACAGAAGGAAGAAATGAAGTTGTTGCTGTTTGCAGAGGATATAATTTTGTATAGAAAATCCCCAAAACTCAACCACAAAAAACTGTTAGAATTAATCAATAATTTAATGAAAGTTGTAGGATACAAAATCAGCATATAGAAATCAGTTGCATTTATACACCAATAATGAAACATGAAAAAGAAATAAAAAAAACAATCCTATTCATGATAGCACCAAAAACAATAAAATACTTAGGAATCAATTTAGCCAAGGAAGGGAAATATCTTCCCAACAAATATAAGACCATGCTTAAAGAAATTGAAGAAGACACCAAATAAGTGGAAAAACTTCCCACGATCATGTGTTGGAAGAATTAATATTGTTAAAATGCCCATATAATCCCCATCAAAATACCAATGACCTTGTTCACAGAAATAGAAAAAAAAATTCTTAAAATTTGTATGGAATCACAAAAGATCTTGAACAGCCAAAGCAATCCTGGAGGAAAAGAACAAAGCCAATGGTATCACACTGCCTGGTTTCCAACTATACTACAAACCATCATCATTCTCATCATCATAACGGTACTGGCATAAAGCTAGACACTATGAAACACAATAGAGACCCCAGAATTACACTCCCCTATATAGTCAACTAATATTCAACAAAGGAACTAAAAATACCCAGTGGAGTAAGAATGGTCTCTTCAACAAATAATGCTGGGAAAATTGGATAATCATAGGCAGAGGAATTAAATTGAACCCTTATCTTACACCACTAACATAAATTAACTTGAAATGGATCAAAGACTTAAATAATTTTAGACTTGATACATAAGCTCCTAGGAGAAAATGTAAAGAAGAAACTTATTGACATTGGCCTTGGGAATGATTTTCTGAGTATGACATCAAAAGCACAAAACAACAAAAGCAACAATTAACAAATAGAACTTTATTAAACTTAAAAACCTCTGCACAGCAAGAGAAATAACTAACAAAATGAAAAGGCAACATGCAGAATAAAAGAAAAAAATTTGCAACCCATATATCCGTTCTTCTGCTGATCTTCCTAGTTCTTATGTTCCATAGATGAGAGAAACCATATGATAATTGTCTTTCTCTGCTTGACTTATTTCACTTAGCATTATCTCCTCCAGTGCCAGAAAGGGGGGGTAATCAGAAGGGAGAATGAAGCATGAGAGACCATGGACTCTGAGAAACAAACTGAGGGCTTCAGAGGGGAGGGGGGTGGGGGAATGGGATAGGCTGGTGATGGGTAGTAAGGAGGGCATGTATTGCATGGTACACTGGGTGTTATACACAACTAATGAATCATTGAACTTTACATAAAAAACCAGGGATGTACTGTATGGTGAGTAACATAGTATAATAAAAAAATATTATCAATTACAAAAAAAGACTAAAATATTGGCAAACTTTGACATGACTGAGAAAGTGCAGAACTTAAATAATATTAGGAATGATATAAAGGATATTACTAACAATACCATAGAAGTTTAAGAATCATAAAAAATTCTATGAATATTCTTATTTCAAAAATTTGGAAATTTAGATAAAGTAGACAATTTTCTACCAAGCTCATTCTATGCACTATTATATGTACTACTCTGTACTACCAAGAAGTACTTTGGTACTAAAACTGGAGAAAAACATTACAAGAAAAGAAAACAGACCAATATCTCTCATGAACATAGATGCAAACATTCTTAACAAAATTTTAGCAAATTGAATACAATAATATATTAAAAAGATTGTGATCAAGTGGGATTTACACCTGGTATGCAATGTTGGGTTAATGTTAGAAAAATTAATCATCAGTTCATCATATTAACAAATGGACATAAATCCACCTATATTTTAATCCCAGTAGATGTAGGAAAAGCAGCTGGCAAAATCTGACATCATGCCTGATAAAAACTCTTAGCACACTAGGAATTGAGGGAAATTTCCTCAACCTGATAGAATATACCTAAAAAAAATCCTTATAGCTTGCACCATACTTAATTTTGAAGAAATGAGTGGTTCCTTCTCAGATAAAGATTTTTACTTTACCATTTCTATTCAACATTGGACTAGATCCAGTGTGGTCAGGTAAGGAAAAGAATTAAAAGCCATCTAGGTAGGAAAAGAAGAAGAAAGGCTGCTTTATTCACAGACAATGTGATCATCTACATAAAAATCTTGTTAAATCTATAAAAATAGCTACTAGAACTAATAAGTGAGTGTAGCAAGCTTGTAGGGTACAACATCAATATAGAGAAATCAATTGTATTTCTATAGACTAGCAACATACAATTGTTTAAAATAGCACAGAAGCATAAAATATGAAATATTTAGATATAAAACTGAGAAAAGTTGTATAAGACTGTACATTGAAACTGTAAAATATTGCTCAGAAAAATTTAAAAGGACATAATAGATATATGTAAATTTATGAATTGGAAGACGCAAAATTGTTATATTAACTCTCCCAAAATTGATCTAAAAATTCAACATAACTCTAAACAAAATCCTAGCAAGCTTTTTTTGTTGTTGCTGAAATTGACAAATAGATTTTAAAATTCATAACGGAATGCAAAGTACCTAGAAGAGCCAAAACAACCTTAAAAGAGAACAATGTTGGAGGACTTCTACTACCTGAGTTCAAAATCTATTATAAATTAATCAAGACAGTGTATTGCTGGAATAGAGATAGACATATTGGTCACTAGAAAAGAACATGGAATCCAGAAAGAGAACTACATATTGATAATCAATTGATTTTTCACAAAGGTGCAAAGGTGATTTAATGGAGACAGGATCATTTTTTTCAGTAAATGGCCCCAGAACACTTGGCTATCCATATATTAAAGAAATGAATTTTGATCCCTATCTCATACCATATTAAAAATAAATATAAAACCCAGAACTCTAAAATGTATACAACAATATATAGGAGAAATTACTTGTGACCTTGAACTAGGCAAAGATTTCTTGTATACAACAGCAAAAGTATAATTCATAAAAAATTAATAAATTTGACTTCATTGAAATTAAGAATTTTTCTCTCTGAAAGACACTGTAAGAGAATGAAAAGAAAAGGCACCGGCAGGGAGAAATATTTGCAAATCACATATCTGATAAGAGCTTGTATCTAGAATATATAAAGAACTCTCAACAATAAGTAAACAAACAACCCAATAAAAAGGGGCAACATTTGAATAAACCTTCTCTAGGGAAGGCATGTGGATAACAGACACACAAAGATGTTTAATATCACTAGTCATTAGGAATGCTGCCGTGAAAACCACAATGTAATACATATTACAATACCCACTAGAATAGCTAAAATGAAAAAGACCGAACATATCAAAGGGTAGCAACGATGCAGAACAGCTGGAACCCTCTTACACTGCTGGTAGGATGCACAATCATTTCAGAAAACAGTTTGGCAGTTTCCTGAAAAGTTAAAGGTACATCTATCCTCTGACCTAGACATCTCACTCCTAGGTGTTTACCCTCTTCTGGGTGGGCTTGGAAAGTATGAAAATATTGATATTTTGATGTTGCTGAAGCTGAGAGAAAAGTAGTATAAGAGATAATTGAAGATGTGATACACACACACGTGTGCATGCACACACACACACACACTAGAATATTACTCAGCCATCAAAAATGAAATCTTGCTATTTGAAATGATGTGGATGGAACTAGAGGATATTATTCTAAGTTAAATAAGTCAATCAGAGAAAGACAATTATATGACTTCAGTTGTATGTGGAATTTAAGAAACAAAACAAAGGAGCATAGAGGAAAGGAGGGAAAAATAAAAAAAGAAATAAGCAGAGAGGGAGACAAACCATGAGAGGCTCTTAACTATAGGAAAGAAACTGAGGGTTGCTGGAGGGGAGGGAGTGGGGGCATGGGGTTACAGGGTGATGGGCATTAAGGAGGGCATGTGATGTAATGAGCACTGGATGTTATATACAACTGATGAATCACTGACCTCTACCTCTGAAACTAATAATACACTATATGTTAATTAATTGAATTTAAATGAAAAAAAGATAGCTAAAAATCCATATTGTCCTTTGTGGATTTAACTATGTCCCTTCTGCCACCCTCATCATTTCCCAACTGGATGGAAGTGCAGTATGGAATAGAGGAGGTCCAGGGAAACTGTGGAATGGTTGGTCACAGGTCAGCAGGCACTAACATGCTACGTTGTGGCTGGGTTCCCAAACATCGCTGACCATGGTAGCTGAGGGTTTCACCATCAGGGGCAGTCCTTTGGAGAACAAACATGTTTTCACAGTTAGTTCTTGAGATTTTGGAGCAGGTTCTAAAACTTGCTTTTCATTTTATCTGTGGAGGGTTCCTTTGGTTCTCATTATTGCCATCAACTGGCTTGTGGACCTTTGTGTTAAAGTGCCTTTGCATGTACAATTTCAGTATTGAAAAACTGAGAACATGAAAGAAATGTCAGAGTAATTCACATGCAAAAACAGGGAAATACTTATTTGCAATAAAACTTAAATTAGTAGATGTATTCATTCCAACATAAATAGATTCAGAAGGAAAATATAAGGGCAGCAAAAATAAAAATTGTCCTAGGGTACCATGTCTCTTCTTAGTTTGTTCACTGTTAAGTGTACTCTGACTCCCTTTTTAGTCCCTTTAAACTATCCTTTTACAGAAGTAAGGGAGAGAGCCTTTCAGGAAGAAGAAAGGTTCATCTGTGTTGACTATTGCTTAGAGGCCAGGGAAGATGACTAACAAAAACTACCCATTGACTTGTGCCCATGGGGGCCATAGACAGGAATATTATTGGGTGATGCTTTTGTGAGAGCAGAAGCTGTATTTGGAGTGGGTTGAACAGTGAGATGGAAATGAAAGAAGATAACAAATGTAGGCATTCTTCAAACATTTTGGGGAGAAGGTAGATGCTGGAGGGGATAAGTTGGGTCTGGATTGATT
Source organism: Ailuropoda melanoleuca (assembly GCF_002007445.2). Taxonomy (NCBI): domain Eukaryota; kingdom Metazoa; phylum Chordata; class Mammalia; order Carnivora; family Ursidae; genus Ailuropoda; species Ailuropoda melanoleuca. The sequence goes on from NW_023179820.1 coordinate 1,302,298, forward strand.
TTTGAAAGCATATTTAGAGATCGATGCTAAGGAGCTAGCAGGGAGGGAGATCTTAAGAGTTAGAAGAGAAGACACAATTGGTAATATAAGACATGGGGGGAATGAGATCCAGAGCATAAATGGAAGATGACAACTTTGACAGGAGAAGAGATGAGGAAAGCGTGAGGACAGATGAGGTTTGGATTTGGTGATGGGAAATAGAGGAGTTCTCATATGATGGCAATTTTTCTCTGTGTGTGGACATCTGAATGGGCAGAAAGTTGGCAGTGAGGGATGAAAGGGTTGGAGAAGATTGAAAGAATTATTGTGAAATGCAGGAAAATATTTCCCAGAGAAAGCAGTGTATTTTTTCCAGGCAATGTTGACAGAGAATAGGTCATTACTGATTGCTGAGTTTGGGGAAGTACTGGGCAGCTGCATCTATTCCTTTATCCTATATCACAAATCCTACTAGAATGCCTGTTTCTGGTTTGGTAGTAAAACTAACACACTGCAACTTAAGCCCAGTGTAAGTCTTCATTCTTACTAATCTTCAAATATAGAATGGACCTTGTGAGTTTACCTAGCTCATGGACCATGAAACATAAGTTGCAAAGGAAGAAGAGAAGGTGGAGAGAGATTTGAGATGTCTCTGATGAGGAATTCCTATGAGAAAAACAGTTGTGGAAATAGCTGAAGAAGCAAGCAGAAGTGAGTATAGGATTTGGTTAGAGGGAAGTCCTCCTGAATTGGTCATCTTAGAAGAGAAGAAGTTTTGGGTAATGACAGGGTCGAAGGTGGACCTTGTGAGAAGGTGGTTGGGTGCAGTGGAAGAGAAGGTCAGAGCTGAGAGGCTAGGGTTCTGCTTGGATGCTGCTGACCCTTTCAGGGAGATAAGGAATTAGGGTGAAGATGAAGACTGTAAGCCCAGCACCTAACAAGGAAGGATGCTGAGATGAGGAGCACAGAAGGGTGTGCTAGAGCCAACTCATACAGAGAAGTGATTCTGAGTATTTTTCAACTCCATGGACACTGGTAATGCTACATATCAGGGATTTTTGCTTTCTTCTGAAATCCAATTTACCTGCGTGGTCTTGATAGTATAGAAAAATGGAAGTAGTCTCGCTCCTTCTTTCTGTATACATTGTCTTGTTTAAACCTCATGATGACAACACATCAAAATTTAGAGAGATAAGTGACTTGCCTTAGGTCACAGAGTGAATAAATGCCAAATAAATGCAGGATTCAATCTCAGGTCCAATTGACAACAAAATGTACACTTTGCACTATATGATCAGGAATGTATATGAATGAACACTGTCAAAATCTATCAATGTGATGTACAGTATTACAGATCACTAATTAACACTGGGAAAGGTACAGAGACCTGGTTACTTTTCACTGGTAGGTGGTGGGCTATGAAGAAGGAAAGTGGATTAGGGTGGCCTGGAACAAGTACAGTATTGGGTACAGACATGGTGATCATGAAAGCAGACTGAAGAAAAAATTATGGAAAGAGAAAATATGTGCAAAGAGAAAAACTTGAAGGCATGTACTGAAGGCAGATCTTGTCCACTTTCAGGATTTGTGGACATTGGCTGTGCATGTGCGTGATTGTTTTATTCCAAGGTGAACTTTTTTTATGGTTACTGTTTTTCCGATTGTCTGTACATTTTTTTTGGTCCCAACTGTAAAATGGCCTGCAGTGCAGTCTTTCATCCAGACCTGCTAATTCTTAATCTTAGATGGAGAATCACCATGTGGTCTTAAGATGACTAAGGGCTTTTATGCAACCAAAAGATCACAATAAAATGGGATATTCTGCAGCAGCTCTGACACAGGCCACTCTTGTAAAGATATTCTTCCAAGAATGCAGTAAATGGAAATGTTTTTCTGTAAAGTCACCCAAGAAAATCTAGGTCAAATTATTAGGATTAAAATAGTTAAGCAGGGTTGATGAATGTAGGATCAACACATAGTAATTCATTATATTCTTTTTTTAAAATAAAAGTAATAGTTTATTGTAGACAGTACAGTAAGACGATGAAAGTCCAAGACTGCACTCACAGAACTACATCAGACATTCTTATCTAACTCAGCTTGTAATTCTTGCCAATGTACATATTTGATGTTTACATATTTCTTAAAAATATTTTGATATTATCTTCAGTTAAAATTAATCCAGTTTTGCTCTCACATTTGCTGCAATCTGTTTTTTGTTGCTTGCCAATCTCTCTTTTTCATCTTCTATTACTCTAAGTAGTGACGCCCTTCACACACACACACATACACACACACACACACACACATAAATAAGGGATTGTTTCTTTTTGTATTTTACAAATATTGGATCATCCCATATAAAACTTATTTTTTCTCAATATACAATACAACATGAAAATGCTTACCATTTACTAGACAAAAATCTGTCTCATTTTAATGGGTGTAAGTTATCTTTGCCTAAATCTTGTATCTATCATCCTAGAATTATGGTAACGGTATAGCTCATTTTTTGATATGGACCTCCAGAATTAAAATTGTTTGGCTTTTGTATATGTAAAATTCTAATTTTAATATATATTGAAAATTTCTGACAAATGGAGATGTTAAGAGCAACTTTAAATGTGTTTGTTGTCATGGTTGTTTTGCAAATTGTCTAGTCAAATCTCATTAGATCACTTTTCTTTTGGCATCATTGTCTTTTCTTAACAACTGGTAGAAGTGATTTCTATAGATTAGAGAAAAACTCTTTATCTTTAATATATCTTTTATAGTTTTCCAGTCCTTTTGATTTCCATGTTTATTTTTTATTTTTCCACATAATGCTTAAGAATATATATAAATTATATGTTTTCCTTTACCTTCTGAATTTTCTAGGTTTGTAATACTACCAATCATAGGTTTCTGAGTATATTTGTGAATTTGATATGTAACAAAAGTTTTCTTTATAATTAAAGGAGAAAATTATATTTGCTTTAAAAAAATAATGACCCATCTAGCTTCAGAGGGGAGGTGGGTGGGGGAATGGGATAGGCTGGTGATGGGTAATTAGGAGGCCACATATTGCATGGTGCACTGGGTGTTATTTTTTTTATTATATTATCTTAGTCACCATACAGTACATCCCCAGTTTCCGATGTAAAGTTCAATGTGCAGTGGGTGTTATACGCAAATAATGAATCATGGAACTTTACATCAAAAACTAGGAATGTACTGTATGGTGACTAACATAATAAAAAATTATTATTTAAAAAATAAAATACAGTAGATATTATACACATATTTTAACATTTTCCCCAGAACTCTATTTTTCTTATATTTAAATATACTAGCAATCTAAATTATATATTTTTATGTAATGTAAGGAGGAAGTCAACTTTTATTCCAGATGGGTAATTCATTATATTCTTAACAAATTTTTTTAATTTAAATTCGACTTAATGAACATGTAGTGTATTACTAGTTCCAGGGTATAATCTAATGATTCATCAGTTGCATATCACACCCAGTGCTCATTACTTCAAGTGCCCTCCTTAATGCCCATACCCCTATTACTCCAGCCCCCCCAACCTCCCCTCCAGCAACTCTCAGTTTGTTTCCTATGGTTAAAAGTCTCTTATGGCTTGCCTCCTTCTTTGTTTTCATTTTATTTTATTTTTCCTTTCCTTCTTTTATGTTCATCAGTTTTGTTTCCTAAAATTCTCATATGAGTGAAATCATATGGTATTTGTCTTTCTCTGACTGACTTATTTTGCTTAACACAATACCCTCTAGTTCCATCCACCTCATTGCAAATGGCAAGATTTCATTCTTTTTGGTGGCTGAGTACTATTCCATAGTGTGTGTGTGTGTGTGTGTGTGTGTGTGTGTACATACATATACATATATATCACATCTTCTTTTTCCATTCACCTGTTGTTGGACATCTGGTCTCTTTTCATCTTTTGGCTATTGTGGACATTGCTACTGTTCAAGTTTTCAATTTCTTTCTGTTTCAGTGTTGTTGGTTTATATGTTTCTAGGGATTTATCCATTTCTTCTAGATTGCCAGATTTGTTGGCATGTAATTGCTCATAATATTCCCCTACAATTTGTATTTCTTTAGTGTTGGTTGTGATCTATCCTCTTTCATTCATGATTTTATTGATTTGGGTCCTTTCTTTTTTCTTTTTGATAAGTCTGGCTAGGGGTTTATCTTATTATTTCTTTCAAAGAACCAGCTCCTAGGTTCGTTGTTCTGTTCTACTGTATTTTTAAAATTATTATTTCTTTATCATTGATTTCTACTCTGATCTTTATTATTTTTCTTCTTCCACTGGATTTAGGCTTTATTTGCTGTTTTTTCCCCCCTGGCTCCTTTAGGTATAAAGTTAGGTTGTGTATTTGAGACTTTTCTTGTTTCTCAAGGAAGGCCTGTGTTTGTATATACTTCCCTCTTCGGACTGCATTTGCTGCATCCCAAAGGTTTTGAACTGTCATGTTTTCATTTTCATTTGCTTCCACGTATTTAAAAAAATTCTTCTTTAATTTCCTGATTAATCTATTCATTCTCTAGTAGGATGTCCCTTAAACTCCATGTATTTGTTGTCCTTCCAAATTTTTTTCCTGTGGTTGATTTCAAATTTTAGAACACTGTGGTCTGAAAATACATATGGTATGATCTTGACCTTTTTGTCCCAGTTGAGACCTGATTTGTGACCCAGTATGTGATCTATTCTGGAGAATGTTCTATGCGCACTGGAGAATAATTTGTATTCTGTTGCTTTAGGATGGAATGCTCCAAAAATATCTTTTAAGTCCATCTGGTCCACTATGTCATTCAAAGCCCTTGTTTCCTTGTTGATATTCTGCTTAGATGATCTGTCCATTGCTATGAGTGGGGTGTTAAAATATCCTACTATTATTGTAGTATTATTAACGAGTTTCTTTAGTTTTGTTATTAATTGGTTTATATATTTTGCTGCTCCCAAGGTGGGGGCATAAATATTTACAGTTGTTGGATCTTCTTGCTGGATAGACCCTTTTATTACAAGATAGTGTCCTTCTTCATCTCTTATTACAGTCTTTCACTTAAAATTTAGTTTGCCTGATATAAGGATGGATACTCCAGCTTTCTTTTGTTGTCTATTAGTGTGATAAATGGTTCTCCACCCCCTCACTTTCAATCTGGAGGTGTGTTGGGGTCTAAAACGAGTCTCCCATAGACAGCATATGGATGGGTCTTTTTTTTTTTTAATCCATTCTGATACCCTATGTGCTTTGGTTAGAGCATTTAGTCCATTTACATTCAGAGTAATTCTTTTTTTTTTTTTTAAAGATTTATTTATTTATTCGACAGAGATAGAGACAGCCAGCGAGAGAGGGAACACAAGCAGGGAGTGGGAGAGGAAGAAGCAGGCTCATAGTCCAAGAGCCTGATGTGGGGCTTGATCTCATAACGCCGAGATCACGCCCTGAGCCGAAGGCAGATGCTTAACCGCTGTGCCACCCAGGCGCCCCCAGAGTAATTCTTGAAAGTTATGAAGTTATTGTCATCGTATTGCCTGTTAAGTCACTGTTCTTGTAGATTGTCTCTGTTCCTTTCTGGTGTTTGTTATTTTTGGGGTTTCTCTTTGTTCAAAGGATCACCTTTAATATTTCTTGCAGGGCTGGTTTAGTGTTCACAAACTTGTTTAGTTTTGTTTGTCCTGGAAACTCTTTATCTCTCCTTCTATTCTGAATGACAGCCTTGCTGGATAAAGTATTCTTGGTTGCATGTTTTTCTCATTTAGCACATTCAATATATCATGCCAGTCCTTTCTGTCTTGCCAGGTCTGTGTGGACAGGTCTGCTGCCAGCCTTATGTTTCTACTCTTTTAGGTTAAGGACCTCTTGTTCCAAGAAGCTTTCAGGATTTTCTCTTTATCTTTGAAATTTGCAAACTCCACTATTATATTTTGAGGTGTTGACTTATTTTTATTGATTTTGAGGGGGGTTCTCTGTGCCCCCTGGACTTGGATGCCTGTTTGCTTCCCCTGATTAGGGAAGTTCAGCTATAATTTGTTTAAATAAACCTTCTGCTCCTCCCTCCCTCTCCTCATCTTTCGGAACCCCTATTATCTGAATATTATTTCACTTTATGCAATCACTGAGTTCTTGAAGTCTCCCTTTGTGATCTAGAAGTTTTCTTTCTCTCTTCTTGCAGCTTCCTTATTTTCCATCATTTAATCTTCTATGTCACTGACTCCTTTCTGCCTCATTCATCCTCACTTTTATAGCCTCCATTTTTGACTGCATCTCAGTAGTAGCATTTTTTATTTCAGCCTGATTAGATTTTAGTTCTTTAATTTCTACAGTAAGGGATTCAATAGTGTCTTCTATGCTTTTTTCAAGCCCAGCTAGTATCTTTATAATCATTGTTTTAAATTCTATTTCAGACATCTTACTTATATCTGTATTGATTAAATCCCTGTCAGTGAGTACTTCCTCCTATTTTTTCTTTTGGGGTGAATTTCTCCATCTTTCATTTTGTTCAGAAAAGAATAGAAGAAAGAAAGAGAAAAAAACAACAATAACTACAATGGATGGCAACAGAAAAAAAAAACAGAAAAAAACCAAAACCAAACCAAACCAAAACAAAAACAGACAAGAAAGAAAACAAAACAAAACAAAAGTCTAGAAGCTGGGTGTTTTGGCCTGCTTGTTAAAAGAAATTAGATCACAAAATAAGAGAGAAAGAAAAGCTTATATATACACAAAAATAAAATGAAATAAAAATACAATGAAAAGATACAAAAAATAAAAAATATATAATGAATATATAAATATTTAAAAGAGAATAAAAAAAGAGTTGAAAAAATAAGAAAATAGCTGAAAAAATAAAACCAAAAGACTAAAGAGTAAAAATAGCAATGAATGCAATATACTGTTTTCCCCAAGATCTGAAGCTTTGTAGCCCTCTATAGTCCATAAACTTTGTATGAGCCACTTGTTTGTGCTCGTCTTCTGGGGGAGGGGCCTGTTGCATTGATTCTCAGGTATACTTGCCCTAATGTAATGGCACCTCCCTTGCCAGGAGGCTGGGCTCAGTGTAAGAGACTCTGGATTCCACTATGTGGTGCTGTTTTGCTCCCTGAAGGCTTTCAGCTCCAATGGGCAGGTGGGATGAATATGGCGGCACCAGCTCTCTAGTCCCTGAGCTGAAAGTTAGCACCCCCACTCTTCGGTGAGCCTTCACAGAAAAGCATTCAATCACTCTTCTCTCCCTGGTTTCTGTGTTCACCTGGACTGTGACTGAGCATTTTTATCTCAGGCACATGACTAAGTTTCAAAACTCCCCAAATTTTATAGACTCCTGTGGTGTGGACCTGCATTATTCCTCTCCAAGCTTCTGCCTTTTGCTGGACCCCTGCCAGGAAAGTGGTCACACAACCGTGCAGCAGTTCACAGTTTAGGGCAACACAGAGCAGAAAGCTAGCACCCAGATTCACTGCTTTCAGGTGGGTTCGCCACATCTATGCCTGAGAATTCTGCTTTACTCAGGCACCCCCGTTCTTCATGTGACCCCAGGGATCTTGAGATCATGTTATCCCACCTGGGATTCTGCCCCATTTTGCCACCTGAGGACCTTTAAGCCAGGAACATCCCCCACTGTAGCAGATTTCCAAAAGTTTCAAGTTTGCACTCCGATGCTTATAATACTTTGTGGTAACCTCCTTAAGTAGGCTTCCTACCCTCTGCCATATCCTCAAATATATCACCCTGGATTCAAGTCTCCAGACCTCCTATCCTCCAAAAAGTGGTCACTTTTCTACTTGTAGAATTGCAACATTTCTTTTCTCAGATCTCTGATTTCACAGCTGTTCAGAATGATTTGATAACTATCTAGCTGTATTCGAGGGACCAGACAAACTTAGAGTCCCTGACTCTTCTGACATCTTCACTCCACCCCCCACATAATTCAATATATTCTTATACTTCATATATAAATACTTAAAAATGAAATGTAAAAGGATATTTTATGAAAAACTGCAATGATATGTTGCACCTAGCAATAAATCCCAACAGGGTTCATTTTTATGATCTTAAAAATCAGCTTCTAAAATTTATGTGAAAAAGTAAAGGTCCAATGAAGCTGCAGTTGGTTGTTTTCCCATATGACCTCAATCCAGACTCTTCCTTCCTCTGTGCCCTTAAACAGTTCAAATGGAAGCTACTCACAGCAACCAGAGTCCCTTTCCCCACCCTTTGAATCTGGGCTGGCCTCCTGACTTGCTTTGGCCTGTAGAGTATGGCTCCAAGTGTGCGTGTTTTATATACTCTTGCTTACCCTACCCCTATGTGAAAACACACCTAGGCAACCAGCTGCTGGATGATGAGAGACATGTGATCTAGCTGGTCACCCCCTATGCCCCAGCCAGCTACTGATATGTGAGCAAGCCCAGTCTAGCTAGAAAAACCATGCAGTTGAGTGCAGCCTAAATTGCTAATCCACGGATTTGAAGAATTAAATAAATGCTTGTTGCCTTAGTCTAACTTTGGGGATGATTTGTAATGAAGTGATAGCTTACTGATAAAATAGACAAGATAATTTTAAAGAAAAAGCAAAATGGAAGGACCCATTCTATCAGATACTAAGATTTGTCATTGGCTTTTAATAATTAAGACACCATAAAGAGATACAGACAAATTGGTGGGTAAGACTACAGCATTCAGAAAGAGATATATATAAAAAGAGAACTTGATATACAAAATAGGGGATTACAAATAAGGTGTGGTACTGGAATAATGGTTATAAAATGAAAAATTTAAATACCTACTCCATACTATTCTCAAAAATTCAGTTCACAATTTTTTTCTTTATAATAATATTTTTTATTATATTATGTTAGTCACCATACAGTACATCCCTAGTTTTTGATGTAAAGTTCGATGATTCATTAGTTGCATATAACACCCAGTGCACCATGCAATACATGCCCTCCTTACTACCCATCATCAACCTATCCCATTCCCCCACCGCCCTCCCCTCTGAAGTCCTCATTTTGTTTCTCAGAGTCCATGGTCTCTCATGCCTCATTCCCCCTTCTGATTACCCCCCCCTTTCTTTATCCCTTTTTTCTCCTACCGATCTTCCTAGTTCTTATGTTCCATGGATGAGAGAAATCATATGATAATTGTCTTTCTCTGCTTG